>NW_027463906.1:0-53330 GCF_050947455.1 Rhinoderma darwinii
GTCATAACCAGGAAAGGTCACCGGGCGGAGCCCCCCTATAAGAAGTGTCGGTGAGGGGGGAGCGGGGAGTGCCGACCTCACGGGATGCATGGTGGCGGCTGTTTGGCCACATGATGGCGCTGTTTGCTTTATGTTACAGGACAGTAATCACCTGCTGACCGGGGGACAGGACAAGTTGCTGCGGATTTATGACCTGATAAAACCAGAGTCCGGTAGGTGGCGGGGGGGGGGTTCTGTGACACGGGGGGGGGGGGGGTTATTCTGTGACACGGCATGCAGGGGGGGTTGTTCTGTGACACGGCGGGAGGGGGTTGTCCTGTGACACGGCGGGGGGGGTTCTGTGGCACGGCATGCAGGGGGGGGGTTGTTCTGTGACACGGGGGGGGGGTTATTCTGTGACACGACATGCAGGGGGGGTTGTTCTGTGACACGGCGGGGGGGGGTTGTTCTGTGACACGGGGGGGGGGGTTGTTCTGTGACACGGCATGCAGGGGGGGGTTATACTGTGTGGCTTCACCAAATCCTTAGGAGGCTGCACCTGAATGAAGTGGGACCTGCCAGATCCATCCCTAGGGTAGGCCATGGAGGTCTGATCGGTGGTCGGACCCCCGGGATCCTCATCAATTAGCACTGATCATTGTCTACACCGTCACAGCGCCGTACACACGATAGTGGCCGTGACCGGTACTACAGCTCAGGCTCCTTCACTAAAAGCCCATAGGGAGGAGCCGCTCTACCTGTCTAAATCGTGATGGGGGTTTTGGGGTAGAGACCCCACACCCCCCCCCCCCCCCCCCCACCAATCAAATATTAATGGCCTATGCTAAGGATGAGCGGTGACCAGCTATTACCGGTAGAAGCCGCTATCTTGCCGCATTACGTGCCGGTCTTTTCTGTATTTTATGGCCAGGTCCACACTTGGGGTGGCCCTCTGTTCAGACTGGATGAGGGACCCCCTCTATGATGTGCATATGCAGTAATAGGACACCTCGTTTTAAGGATCAGGAATGAGTTGAGTGGCCCTCTGGCTGAGTGCCGCTCTGGCTGAGTGCCGCTCTGGCTGAGTGCCGCTCTGGCTGAGTGCCGCTCTGGCTGAGTGCCGCTCTGGCTGAGTGCCGCTCTGGCTGAGTGCCGCTCTGGCTGAGTGCCGCTCTGGCTGAGTGCCGCTCTGGCTGAGTGCCGCTCTGGCTGAGTGCCGCTCTGGCTGAGTGCCGCTCTGGCTGAGTGCCGTGCAGGGAGGTGTAACAGAGGATTGTCTTCTCCTCACAGATCCGGAGCAGATTGGGGGCCACACTTCTGCCATTAAGAAGGCTTTATGGTACAATGATGACCGACAGATCATTTCGGCATCCGATGACAAGACTGTGCGGTGAGTGATGCAGTCATGTGATGTGTAGCTCCACCCCCTGCGCAGTGACGGGATGACCTGGTGGCGGCGGCTGCGCTGACACGTACAGCCATGACTTTCTCCTTCTTGTGTCCGCTCTTTAGTCTGTGGGACAGAACCAGCATGACGGAGGTGAAGACCCTGAACTTCAACCAATCAGTCAGCAGCATGGAGTACGTTCCAGATGGAGAGGCTCTGCTCATCACTTACGGGAGAACCATCGCCCTGTATAACACGGCCAGGTATCCGCATGTTCTGTGCTCTATCCAGCTGTGTAGAGGAGGTTGTGACATTTCTGCTCTCCCCCCTCCTCCTGTACGTGGTACCGGCTGTAGAGGAGGATGCCGCTGATCTCCCCTGTAGGTGGTGCCGTCTGTAGAGGAGGATGCCGCTGATCTCCCCTGTAGGTGGTGCCGGCTGTAGAGGAGGATGCCGCTGATCTCCCCTGTAGGTGGTGCCGTCTGTAGAGGAGGATGCCGCTGATCTCCCCTGTAGGTGGTGCCGGCTGTAGAGGAGGATGCCGCTGATCTCCCCTGTAGGTGGTGTCGGCTGTAGAGGAGGATGCCACTGATCTCTCCTGTAGGTGGTGCCGTCTGTAGAGTAGGATGTCGCTGATCTCCCCTGTAGGTGGTGCCGGCTGTAGAGGAGGATGCCGCTGATCTCCCCTGTAGGTGGTGCCGGCTGTAGAGGAGGATGCCGCTGATCTCCCCTGTAGGTGGTGCCGGCTGTAGAGGGTGCCGCTTATCTCCCCTGTAGATAGTGCCGGCTGTAGAGGAGGGTGCCGCTGATCTCTCCTGTCGGTGGTTTCGGCTGTAGAGGGGGATGCCGCTGATCTCCCCTGTAGGTGGTTTCGGCTGTAGAGGAGGATGCTGCTGATCTCCCCTGTAGATGGTTTCGGCTGTAGAGGAGGGTGCCGCTGATCTCCCCTGTAGGTGGTGCCGGCTGTAGAGGGGGATGCCGCTGATCTCCCCTGTAGGTGGTGCCGGCTGTAGAGGAGGATGCCGCTGATCTCCCCTGTAGGTGGTGTCGGCTGTAGAGGAGGATGCCGCTGATCTCCCCTGTAGGTGGTACCGGCTGTAGAGGAGGATGCCGCTGATCTCCCCTGTAGGTGGTACCGGCTGTAGAGGAGGGTGCCGCTGATCTCCCCTGTAGGTGGTGCCGGCTGTAGAGGGGGGTGCCACTGATCTCCCCTGTAGGTGGTGCCGGCTGTAGAGGAGGATGCCGCTGATCTCCCCTGTAGGTGGTGCCGGCTGTAGAGGATGCCGCTGATCTCCCCTGTAGGTGGTGCCGGCAGTAGAGGGGGATGCTGCTGATCTCCCCTGTAGATGGTTTCGGCTGTAGAGGAGGGTGCCGCTGATCTCCCCTGTAGGTGGTTTCGGCTGTAGAGGAGGCTGCCGCTGATCTCCCCTGTAGGTGGTGCCGGCTGTAGAGGGGGGTGCCGCTGATCTCCCCTGTAGGTGGTGCCGGCTGTAGAGGAGGATGCCGCTGATCTCCCCTGTAGGTGGTGCCGTCTGTAGAGGAGGATGCCGCTGATCTCCCCTGTAGGTGGTGCCGGCTGTAGAGGAGGATGCCGCTGATCTCCCCTGTAGGTGGTTTCGGCTGTAGAGGGGGATGCCGCTGATCTCCCCTGTAGGTGGTGCCGGCTGTAGAGGAGGATGCCGCTGATCTCCCCTGTAGGTGGTGCTAGCTGTAGAGGGGGATGCCGCTGATCTCCCCTGTAGGTGGTGCCGGCTGTAGAGGAGGATGCCGCTGATCTCCCCTGTAGGTGGTGCCGGCTGTAGAGGGGGATGCCGCTGATCTCCCCTGTAGGTGGTGCCGGCTGTAGAGGGGGATGCCGCTGATCTCCCCTGTAGGTGGTGCCGGCTGTAGAGGAGGATGCCGCTGATCTCCCCTGTAGGTGGTGCCAGCTGTAGAGGGGGATGCCGCTGATCTCCCCTGTAGGAGGACGCGGCTGCCCCCCCATCCCCTCCTCTCTTCTAGATTCTGTGGTATATCTGTGACCGGATCTTTGTTTCATTTTTCCAGCCTGGATCTAATAAAGTCGTTTGAAGCGCCGGCGCCGATTAACTCCGCTTCTCTCCACCCAGAAAAAGAGTGCATTGTGGCCGGAGGCGATGACTTCAAGCTGTATAAATATGACTACTCCACGGGGGAGGAGCTGGGTAAGGCCTGATAATGACATCATCATAGTCTCCCCGCAGCAGCAGCAGCATCGGTGTCTCATCACTGACTCTTTCCTCTGACAGAATCTTACAAGGGTCACTTTGGTCCAGTCCATTGTGTCCGCTTCAGTCCGGACGGGGAGCTTTATGCCAGCGGCTCTGAAGACGGCACGTTAAGGCTGTGGCAGACGGCGGTGGGAAAGACGTACGGTCTGTGGAAGTGCGTCCTGCCAGGTAATGAGTGGGGGGGACGTACAGACAAGTGTTAAAGGGGCTCTAAGATTAGAGAGAAGGATCTGATAGATCTCCACCAGCTACAGCTCCCCCTCCTGGAGCTCCTCTCCTCCTACAGCTCCTCTCCCCCAGCTCCTCTCCTGCTACAGCTCCTTCTCCAGCTCCTCTCCCCCAGCTCCTCTCCTGCTACAGCTCCTCTCCTGCTACAGCTCCTCTCCCCCAGCTCCTCTCCTTCTCCAGCTCCTCTCCCCCAGCTCCTCTCCTGCTACAGCTCCTCTCCCCCAGCTCCTCTCCTGCTACAGCTCCTCTCCCCCAGCTCCTCTCCTCCTACAGCTCCTCTCCCCCAGCTCCTCTCCTCCTACAGCTCCTCTCCTGCTACAGCTCCTCTCCTGCTACAGCTCCTCTCCTGCTACAGCTCCTTCTCCAGCTCCTCTCCCCCAGCTCCTCTCCTGCTACAGCTCCTTCTCCAGCTCCTCTCCCCCAGCTCCTCTCCCTCTCCCCCAGCTCCTCTCCCTCTCCCCCAGCTCCTCTCCTGCTACTGCTCCTTCTCCAGCTCCATACCGCCACACAGCCCCACAGCGGTATGGGTCGCTCTCCTGAGGGGCTGTGTGGCGGTATGGAGCTCTCCTGAGGGGCTGTGTGGCGGTATGGAGCTCTCTCCTGAGGGGCTGTGTGGCGGTATTCTCTCTCTCTCCTGAGGGGCTGTGTGGCGGTATGGAGCTCTTTCCTGAGGGGCTGTGTGGCGGTATGGAGCTCTCTCCTGAGGGGCTGTGTGGCGGTATGGAGCTCTCCTGAGGGGCTGTGTGGCGGTATGGAGCTCTCTCCTGAGGGGCTGTGTGGCGGTATGGAGCTCTCCCCCAGCTCCTCTCCCCCAGCTCCTCTCCCCCAGCTCCTCTCCTGCTACAGCTCCTTCTCCAGCTCCTCTCCCCCAGCTCCTCTCCCTCTCTCCCAGCTCCTCTCCTGCTACAGCTCCTTCTCCAGCTCCTCTCCCCCAGCTCCTCTCCTGCTACAGCTCCTTCTCCAGCTCCTCTCCCCCAGCTCTTTCTCCTCTCCCGCTACAGCTCCTCTCCTACTACAGCTCCTTCTCCAGCTCCTCTCCTTCTCCAGCTCCTCTCCTGCTACAGCTCCTCTCCCTCTCCCCAGCTCCTCTCCTGCTACAGCTCCTCTCCCCCAGCTCCTCTCCTGCTACAGCTCCTCTCCTCCCGCTCCTCCTTCAGCTCCACTGATCTCAGTGCTGTGCCTGAGTGCTGTGTGGCGGTATGGAGCTCTCTCCTGAGGGGCTGTGTGGCGGTATGGAGCTCTCTCCTGAGGGGCTGTGTGGCGGTATGGAGCTCTCCTGAGGGGCTGTGTGGCGGTATGGAGCTCTCTCCTGAGGGGCTGTGTGGCGGTATGGAGCTCTCTCCTGAGGGGCTGTGTGGCGGTATGGAGCTCTCTCCTGAGGGGCTGTGTGGCGGTATGGAGCTCTCTCCTGAGGGGCTGTGTGGCGGTATGGAGCTCTCTCCTGAGGGGCTGTGTTTAGCGGTATGGAGCTCTCTCCTGAGGGGCTGTGTGGCGGTATGGAGCGCTCTCCTGAGGGGCTGTGTGGCGGTATGGAGCTCTCTCCTGAGGGGCTGTGTGGCGGTGTGGAGCTCTCCTGAGGGGCTGTGTGGCGGTATGGGTCGCTCTCCTGAGGGGCTGTGTGGCGGTATGGAGCTCTCCTGAGGGGCTGTGTGGCGGTATGGAGCTCTCTCCTGAGGGGCTGTGTGGCGGTATGGAGCTCTCTCCTGAGGGGCTGTGTGGCGGTATGGGTCGCTCTCCTGAGGGGCTGTGTGGCGGTATGGAGCTCTCCTGAGGGGCTGTGTGGCGGTATGGAGCTCTCTCCTGAGGGGCTGTGTGGCGGTATTCTCTCTCTCTCCTGAGGGGCTGTGTGGCGGTATGGAGCTCTTTCCTGAGGGGCTGTGTGGCGGTATGGAGCTCTCTCCTGAGGGGCTGTGTGGCGGTATGGAGCTCTCCTGAGGGGCTGTGTGGCGGTATGGAGCTCTCTCCTGAGGGGCTGTGTGGCGGTATGGAGCTCTCTCCTGAGGGGCTGTGTGGCGGTATGGAGCTCTCCTGAGGGGCTGTGTGGCGGTATGGAGCTCTCTCCTGAGGGGCTGTGTGGCGGTATGGAGCTCTCTCCTGAGGGGCTGTGTGGCGGTATGGAGCTCTCTCCTGAGGGGCTGTGTGGCGGTATGGAGCTCTCTCCTGAGGGGCTGTGTGGCGGTATGGAGCTCTCCTGAGGGGCTGTGTGGCGGTATGGAGCTCTCCTGAGGGGCTGTGTGGCGGTATGGAGCTCTCTCCTGAGGGGCTGTGTGGCGGTATGGAGCTCTCTCCTGAGGGGCTGTGTGGCGGTGTGGAGCTCTCCTGAGGGGCTGTGTGGCGGTATGGAGCTCTCTCCTGAGGGGCTGTGTGGCGGTATGGAGCTCTCTCCTGAGGGGCTGTGTGGCGGTATGGAGCTCTCTCCTGAGGGGCTGTGTGGCGGTATGGAGCTCTCTCCTGAGGGGCTGTGTGGCGGTATGGAGCTCTCTCCTGAGGGGCTGTGTGGCGGTATGGAGCTCTCTCTCTCCTGAGGTGCTGTGTGGCGGTATGGAGCTCTCTCCTGAGGGGCTGTGTGGCGGTATGGAGCGCTCTCCTGAGGGGCTGTGTGGCGGTATGGAGCTCTCCTGAGGGGCTGTGTGGCGGTATGGATCTCTCTCCTGAGGGGCTGTGTGGTGGTATGGAGCTCTCTCCTGAGGGGCTGTGTGGCGGTATGGAGCTCTCCTGAGGGGCTGTGTGGCGGTATGGAGCTCTCTCCTGAGTGCTGTGTGGCGGTATGGAGCGCTCTCCTGAGGGGCTGTGTGGCGGTATGGAGCTCTCCTGAGGGGCTGTGTGGCGGTATGGAGCTCTCCTGAGGGGCTGTGTGGCGGTATGGAGCTCTCTCCTGAGTGCTGTGTGGCGGTATGGAGCTCTCTCCTGAGGGGCTGTGTGGCGGTATGGAGCTCTCTCCTGAGTGCTGTGTGGCGGTGTGGAGCTCTCCTGAGGGGCTGTGTGGCGGTATGGAGCTCTCTCCTGAGGGGCTGTGTGGCGGTATGGAGCTCTCTCCTGAGGGGCTGTGTGGCGGTATGGAGCTCTCCTGAGGGGCTGTGTGGTGGTATGGAGCTCTCCTGAGGGGCTGTGTGGCGGTATGGAGCTCTCTCCTGAGGGGCTGTGTGGCGGTATGGAGCTCTCCTGAGGGGCTGTGTGGCGGTATGGAGCTCTCTCCTGAGGGGCTGTGTGGCGGTATGGAGCTCTTTCCTGAGGGGCTGTGTGGCGGTATGGAGCTCTCTCCTGAGGGGCTGTGTGGCGGTATGGAGCTCTCCTGAGGGGCTGTGTGGCGGTATGGAGCTCTCTCCTGAGGGGCTGTGTGGCGGTATGGAGCTCTCTCCTGAGGGGCTGTGTGGCGGTATGGAGCTCTCTCCTGAGGGGCTGTGTGGCGGTATGGAGCTCTCTCCTGAGGGGCGGTGTGGAGCTCTCTCCTGTGTGGCGGTATGGAGCTCTCCTGAGGGGCTGTGTGGCGGTATGGAGCTCTCTCCTGTGTGGCTGTGTGGCGGTATGGAGCTCTCTCCTGAGGGGCTGTGTGGCGGTATGGAGCTCTCTCCTGTGTGGCTGTGTGGTGGTATGGAGCTCTCTCCTGAGGGGCTGTGTGGTGGTATGGAGCTCTCTCCTGAGGGGCTGTGTGGCGGTATGGAGCTCTCTCCTGTGTGGCGGTGTGGAGCTCTCTCCTGAGGGGCTGTGTGACGGTATGGAGCTCTCCTGAGGGGCTGTGTGGCGGTATGGAGCTCTCTCCTGAGGGGCTGTGTGGCGGTGTGGAGCTCTCCTGAGGGGCTGTGTGGCGGTATGGAGCTCTCTCCTGTGTGGCGGTATGGAGCTCTCTCCTGAGGGGCTGTGTGGCGGTATGGAGCTCTCTCCTGAGGGGCTGTGTGGCGGTATGGAGCTCTCTCCTGAGGGGCTGTGTGGCGGTATGGAGCTCTCTCCTGAGGGGCTGTGTGGCGGTATGGAGCTCTCTCCTGAGGGGCTGTGTGGCGGTATGGAGCTCTCCTGAGGGGCTGTGTGGCGGTATGGAGCTCTCTCCTGAGGGGCTGTGTGGCGGTATGGAGCTCTCCTGAGGGGCTGTGTGGCGGTATGGAGCTCTCTCCTGAGGGGCTGTGTGGCGGTATGGAGCTCTCTCCTGAGGGGCTGTGTGGTGGTATGGAGCTCTCCTGAGGGGCTGTGTGGCGGTATGGAGCTCTCCTGAGTGCTGTGTGGCGGTATGGAGCTCTCTCCTGAGGGGCTGTGTGGCGGTGTGGAGCTCTCCTGAGGGGCTGTGTGGCGGTATGGAGCTCTCTCCTGAGGGGCTGTGTGGCGGTATGGAGCTCTCTCCTGAGGGGCTGTGTGGCGGTATGGAGCTCTTTCCTGAGGGGCTGTGTGGCGGTATGGAGCTCTCTCCTGAGGGGCTGTGTGGCGGTATGGAGCTCTCTCCTGAGGGGCTGTGTGGCGGTATGGAGCTCTCCTGAGGGGCTGTGTGGCGGTATGGAGCTCTCTCCTGAGGGGCTGTGTGGCGGTATGGAGCTCTCCTGAGGGGCTGTGTGGCGGTATGGAGCTCTCCTAAGGGGCGGTGTGGAGCTCTCCTGAGGGGCTGTGTGGAGCTCTCCTGAGGGGCTGTGTGGCGGTATGGAGCTCTCTCCTGAGGGGCTGTGTGGTGGTATGGAGCTCTCTCCTGAGGGGCTGTGTGGCGGTATGGAGCTCTCCTGAGGGGCTGTGTGGCGGTATGGAGCTCTCCTGAGGAGCTGTGTGGCGGTATGGAGCTCTCTCCTGAGTGCTGTGTGGCGGTATGGAGCGCTCTCCTGAGGGGCTGTGTGGCGGTATGGAGCTCTCCTGAGGGGCTGTGTGGCGGTATGGAGCTCTCCTGAGGGGCTGTGTGGCGGTATGGAGCTCTCTCCTGAGTGCTGTGTGGCGGTATGGAGCTCTCTCCTGAGGGGCTGTGTGGCGGTATGGAGCTCTCTCCTGAGTGCTGTGTGGCGGTGTGGAGCTCTCCTGAGGGGCTGTGTGGCGGTATGGAGCTCTCTCCTGAGGGGCTGTGTGGCGGTATGGAGCTCTCTCCTGAGGGGCTGTGTGGCGGTATGGAGCTCTCCTGAGGGGCTGTGTGGTGGTATGGAGCTCTCCTGAGGGGCTGTGTGGCGGTATGGAGCTCTCTCCTGAGGGGCTGTGTGGCGGTATGGAGCTCTCTCCTGAGGGGCTGTGTGGCGGTATGGAGCTCTCTCCTGAGGGGCTGTGTGGCGGTATGGAGCTCTTTCCTGAGGGGCTGTGTGGCGGTATGGAGCTCTCCTGAGTGCTGTGTGGCGGTATGGAGCTCTCTCCTGTGTGGCGGTATGGAGCTCTCTCCTGAGGGGCTGTGTGGCGGTATGGAGCTCTCTCCTGAGGGGCTGTGTGGCGGTATGGAGCTCTCTCCTGAGGGGCTGTGTGGCGGTATGGAGCTCTCTCCTGAGGGGCTGTGTGGCGGTATGGAGCTCTCTCCTGAGGGGCTGTGTGGCGGTATGGAGCTCTTTCCTGAGGGGCTGTGTGGCGGTATGGAGCTCTCTCCTGAGGGGCTGTGTGGCGGTATGGAGCTCTCCTGAGGGGCTGTGTGGCGGTATGGAGCTCTCCTGAGGGGCTGTGTGGCGGTATGGAGCTCTCCTGAGGGGCTGTGTGGCGGTATGGAGCTCTCCTGAGGGGCTGTGTGGCGGTATGGAGCTCTCCTGAGGGGCTGTGTGGCGGTATGGGTCGCTCTCCTGAGGGGCTGTGTGGCGGTGTGGAGCTCTCTCCTGAGGGGCTGTGTGGCGGTATGGAGCTCTCCTGAGGGGCTGTGTGGCGGTATGGAGCTCTCTCCTGAGGGGCTGTGTGGCGGTATGGAGAGCTCTCCTGAGGGGCTGTGTGGCGGTATGGAGCTCTCTCCTGAGGGGCTGTGTGGCGGTATGGAGCTCTTTCCTGAGGGGCTGTGTGGCGGTGTGGAGCTCTCCTGAGGGGCTGTGTGGCGGTATGGGTCGCTCTCCTGAGGGGCTGTGTGGCGGTATGGAGCTCTCCTGAGGGGCTGTGTGGCGGTATGGAGCTCTCCTGAGGGGCGGTGTGGAGCTCTCCTGAGGGGCTGTGTGGCGGTATGGAGCTCTCCTGAGGGGCTGTGTGGCGGTATGGAGCTCTCCTGAGGGGCGGTGTGGAGCTCTCCTGAGGGGCTGTGTGGCGGTATGGAGCTCTCCTGAGGGGCTGTGTGGCGGTATGGAGCTCTCTCCTGAGGGGCTGTGTGGCGGTATGGAGCTCTCTCCTGAGGGGCTGTGTGGCGGTATGGAGCTCTCCTGAGGGGCTGTGTGGCGGTATGGGTCGCTCTCCTGAGGGGCTGTGTGGCGGTATGGGTCGCTCTCCTGAGGGGCTGTGTGGCGGTATGGAGCTCTCTCCTGAGGGGCTGTGTGGCGGTATGGAGCGCTCTCCTGAGGGGCTGTGTGGCGGTATGGAGCGCTCTCCTGAGGGGCTGTGTGGCGGTATGGAGCTCTCCTGAGGGGCTGTGTGGCGGTATGGAGCTCTCTCCTGAGGGGCTGTGTGGCGGTATGGAGCTCTCCTGAGGGGCTGTGTGGCGGTATGGAGCTCTCCTGAGGGGCTGTGTGGCGGTATGGAGCTCTCTCCTGAGGGGCTGTGTGGCGGTATGGAGCTCTCTCCTGAGGGGCTGTGTGGCGGTATGGAGCTCTCTCCTGAGGGGCTGTGTGGCGGTGTGGAGCTCTCTCCTGTGTGGCGGTATGGAGCTCTCTCCTGAGGGGCTGTGTGGCGGTATGGAGCTCTCTCCTGAGGGGCTGTGTGGCGGTATGGAGCTCTCTCCTGAGGGGCTGTGTGGCGGTATGGAGCTCTTTCCTGAGGGGCTGTGTGGCGGTATGGAGCTCTCTCCTGAGGGGCTGTGTGGCGGTATGGAGCTCTCCTGAGGGGCTGTGTGGCGGTGTGGAGCTCTCTCCTGAGGGGCTGTGTGGCGGTATGGAGCTCTCCTGAGGGGCGGTGTGGAGCTCTCCTGAGGGGCTGTGTGGCGGTATGGAGCTCTCCTGAGGGGCTGTGTGGCGGTATGGAGCTCTCTCCTGAGGTGCTGTGTGGCGGTATGGAGCTCTCCTGAGGGGCTGTGTGGCGGTATGGAGCTCTCTCCTGATGGGCTGTGTGGCGGTGTGGAGCTCTCTCCAGTGTGGCGGTATGGAGCACTCCTGAGGGGCTGTGTGGCGGTATGGAGCTCTCTCCTGAGGGGCTGTGTGGCGGTATGGAGCTCTCTCCTGAGGGGCTGTGTGGCGGTATGGAGCTCTCTCCTGAGGGGCTGTGTGGCGGTATGGAGCTCTCCTGAGGGGCTGTGTGGTGGTATGGAGCTCTCCTGAGGGGCTGTGTGGCGGTATGGAGCTCTCTCCTGAGGGGCTGTGTGGCGGTATGGAGCTCTCCTGAGGGGCTGTGTGGCGGTATGGAGCTCTCTCCTGAGGGGCTGTGTGGCGGTATGGAGCTCTTTCCTGAGGGGCTGTGTGGCGGTATGGAGCTCTCTCCTGAGGGGCTGTGTGGCGGTATGGAGCTCTCCTGAGGGGCTGTGTGGCGGTATGGAGCTCTCTCCTGAGGGGCTGTGTGGCGGTATGGAGCTCTCTCCTGAGGGGCTGTGTGGCGGTATGGAGCTCTCTCCTGAGGGGCTGTGTGGCGGTATGGAGCTCTCTCCTGAGGGGCTGTGTGGCGGTGTGGAGCTCTCTCCTGTGTGGCGGTATGGAGCTCTCCTGAGGGGCTGTGTGGCGGTATGGAGCTCTCTCCTGTGTGGCTGTGTGGCGGTATGGAGCTCTCTCCTGAGGGGCTGTGTGGCGGTATGGAGCTCTCTCCTGTGTGGCTGTGTGGTGGTATGGAGCTCTCTCCTGAGGGGCTGTGTGGTGGTATGGAGCTCTCTCCTGAGGGGCTGTGTGGCGGTATGGAGCTCTCTCCTGTGTGGCGGTGTGGAGCTCTCTCCTGAGGGGCTGTGTGACGGTATGGAGCTCTCCTGAGGGGCTGTGTGGCGGTATGGAGCTCTCTCCTGAGGGGCTGTGTGGCGGTGTGGAGCTCTCCTGAGGGGCTGTGTGGCGGTATGGAGCTCTCTCCTGTGTGGCGGTATGGAGCTCTCTCCTGAGGGGCTGTGTGGCGGTATGGAGCTCTCTCCTGAGGGGCTGTGTGGCGGTATGGAGCTCTCTCCTGAGGGGCTGTGTGGCGGTATGGAGCTCTCTCCTGAGGGGCTGTGTGGCGGTATGGAGCTCTCTCCTGAGGGGCTGTGTGGCGGTATGGAGCTCTCTCCTGAGGGGCTGTGTGGCGGTATGGAGCTCTCCTGAGGGGCTGTGTGGCGGTATGGAGCTCTCTCCTGAGGGGCTGTGTGGCGGTATGGAGCTCTCCTGAGGGGCTGTGTGGCGGTATGGAGCTCTCTCCTGAGGGGCTGTGTGGCGGTATGGAGCTCTCTCCTGAGGGGCTGTGTGGTGGTATGGAGCTCTCCTGAGGGGCTGTGTGGCGGTATGGAGCTCTCCTGAGTGCTGTGTGGCGGTATGGAGCTCTCTCCTGAGGGGCTGTGTGGCGGTGTGGAGCTCTCCTGAGGGGCTGTGTGGCGGTATGGAGCTCTCTCCTGAGGGGCTGTGTGGCGGTATGGAGCTCTCTCCTGAGGGGCTGTGTGGCGGTATGGAGCTCTTTCCTGAGGGGCTGTGTGGCGGTATGGAGCTCTCTCCTGAGGGGCTGTGTGGCGGTATGGAGCTCTCTCCTGAGGGGCTGTGTGGCGGTATGGAGCTCTCCTGAGGGGCTGTGTGGCGGTATGGAGCTCTCCTGAGGGGCTGTGTGGCGGTATGGAGCTCTCTCCTGAGGGGCTGTGTGGCGGTATGGAGCTCTCCTGAGGGGCTGTGTGGCGGTATGGAGCTCTCCTAAGGGGCGGTGTGGAGCTCTCCTGAGGGGCTGTGTGGAGCTCTCCTGAGGGGCTGTGTGGCGGTATGGAGCTCTCTCCTGAGGGGCTGTGTGGTGGTATGGAGCTCTCTCCTGAGGGGCTGTGTGGCGGTATGGAGCTCTCCTGAGGGGCTGTGTGGCGGTATGGAGCTCTCCTGAGGAGCTGTGTGGCGGTATGGAGCTCTCTCCTGAGTGCTGTGTGGCGGTATGGAGCGCTCTCCTGAGGGGCTGTGTGGCGGTATGGAGCTCTCCTGAGGGGCTGTGTGGCGGTATGGAGCTCTCCTGAGGGGCTGTGTGGCGGTATGGAGCTCTCTCCTGAGTGCTGTGTGGCGGTATGGAGCTCTCTCCTGAGGGGCTGTGTGGCGGTATGGAGCTCTCTCCTGAGTGCTGTGTGGCGGTGTGGAGCTCTCCTGAGGGGCTGTGTGGCGGTATGGAGCTCTCTCCTGAGGGGCTGTGTGGCGGTATGGAGCTCTCTCCTGAGGGGCTGTGTGGCGGTATGGAGCTCTCCTGAGGGGCTGTGTGGTGGTATGGAGCTCTCCTGAGGGGCTGTGTGGCGGTATGGAGCTCTCTCCTGAGGGGCTGTGTGGCGGTATGGAGCTCTCTCCTGAGGGGCTGTGTGGCGGTATGGAGCTCTCTCCTGAGGGGCTGTGTGGCGGTATGGAGCTCTTTCCTGAGGGGCTGTGTGGCGGTATGGAGCTCTCCTGAGTGCTGTGTGGCGGTATGGAGCTCTCTCCTGTGTGGCGGTATGGAGCTCTCTCCTGAGGGGCTGTGTGGCGGTATGGAGCTCTCTCCTGAGGGGCTGTGTGGCGGTATGGAGCTCTCTCCTGAGGGGCTGTGTGGCGGTATGGAGCTCTCTCCTGAGGGGCTGTGTGGCGGTATGGAGCTCTCTCCTGAGGGGCTGTGTGGCGGTATGGAGCTCTTTCCTGAGGGGCTGTGTGGCGGTATGGAGCTCTCTCCTGAGGGGCTGTGTGGCGGTATGGAGCTCTCCTGAGGGGCTGTGTGGCGGTATGGAGCTCTCCTGAGGGGCTGTGTGGCGGTATGGAGCTCTCCTGAGGGGCTGTGTGGCGGTATGGAGCTCTCCTGAGGGGCTGTGTGGCGGTATGGGTCGCTCTCCTGAGGGGCTGTGTGGCGGTGTGGAGCTCTCTCCTGAGGGGCTGTGTGGCGGTATGGAGCTCTCCTGAGGGGCTGTGTGGCGGTATGGAGCTCTCTCCTGAGGGGCTGTGTGGCGGTATGGAGAGCTCTCCTGAGGGGCTGTGTGGCGGTATGGAGCTCTCTCCTGAGGGGCTGTGTGGCGGTATGGAGCTCTTTCCTGAGGGGCTGTGTGGCGGTGTGGAGCTCTCCTGAGGGGCTGTGTGGCGGTATGGGTCGCTCTCCTGAGGGGCTGTGTGGCGGTATGGAGCTCTCCTGAGGGGCTGTGTGGCGGTATGGAGCTCTCCTGAGGGGCGGTGTGGAGCTCTCCTGAGGGGCTGTGTGGCGGTATGGAGCTCTCCTGAGGGGCTGTGTGGCGGTATGGAGCTCTCCTGAGGGGCGGTGTGGAGCTCTCCTGAGGGGCTGTGTGGCGGTATGGAGCTCTCCTGAGGGGCTGTGTGGCGGTATGGAGCTCTCTCCTGAGGGGCTGTGTGGCGGTATGGAGCTCTCTCCTGAGGGGCTGTGTGGCGGTATGGAGCTCTCCTGAGGGGCTGTGTGGCGGTATGGGTCGCTCTCCTGAGGGGCTGTGTGGCGGTATGGGTCGCTCTCCTGAGGGGCTGTGTGGCGGTATGGAGCTCTCTCCTGAGGGGCTGTGTGGCGGTATGGAGCGCTCTCCTGAGGGGCTGTGTGGCGGTATGGAGCGCTCTCCTGAGGGGCTGTGTGGCGGTATGGAGCTCTCCTGAGGGGCTGTGTGGCGGTATGGAGCTCTCTCCTGAGGGGCTGTGTGGCGGTATGGAGCTCTCCTGAGGGGCTGTGTGGCGGTATGGAGCTCTCCTGAGGGGCTGTGTGGCGGTATGGAGCTCTCTCCTGAGGGGCTGTGTGGCGGTATGGAGCTCTCTCCTGAGGGGCTGTGTGGCGGTATGGAGCTCTCTCCTGAGGGGCTGTGTGGCGGTGTGGAGCTCTCTCCTGTGTGGCGGTATGGAGCTCTCTCCTGAGGGGCTGTGTGGCGGTATGGAGCTCTCTCCTGAGGGGCTGTGTGGCGGTATGGAGCTCTCTCCTGAGGGGCTGTGTGGCGGTATGGAGCTCTTTCCTGAGGGGCTGTGTGGCGGTATGGAGCTCTCTCCTGAGGGGCTGTGTGGCGGTATGGAGCTCTCCTGAGGGGCTGTGTGGCGGTGTGGAGCTCTCTCCTGAGGGGCTGTGTGGCGGTATGGAGCTCTCCTGAGGGGCGGTGTGGAGCTCTCCTGAGGGGCTGTGTGGCGGTATGGAGCTCTCCTGAGGGGCTGTGTGGCGGTATGGAGCTCTCTCCTGAGGTGCTGTGTGGCGGTATGGAGCTCTCCTGAGGGGCTGTGTGGCGGTATGGAGCTCTCTCCTGATGGGCTGTGTGGCGGTGTGGAGCTCTCTCCAGTGTGGCGGTATGGAGCACTCCTGAGGGGCTGTGTGGCGGTATGGAGCTCTCTCCTGAGGGGCTGTGTGGCGGTATGGAGCTCTCTCCTGAGGGGCTGTGTGGCGGTATGGAGCTCTCTCCTGAGGGGCTGTGTGGCGGTATGGAGCTCTCCTGAGGGGCTGTGTGGCGGTATGGAGCTCTCCTGAGGGGCTGTGTGGCGGTATGGAGCTCTCTCCTGAGGGGCTGTGTGGCGGTATGGAGCTCTCTCCTGAGGGGCTGTGTGGCGGTATGGAGCTCTCTCCTGAGGGGCTGTGTGGCGGTATGGAGCTCTCTCCTGAGGGGCTGTGTGGCGGTATGGAGCTCTCTCCTGAGGGGCTGTGTGGCGGTATGGAGCTCTCTCCTGAGGGGCTGTGTGGCGGTATGGAGCTCTCTCCTGAGGGGCTGTGTGGCGGTATGGAGCTCTCTCCTGAGGGGCTGTGTGGCGGTATGGAGCTCTCTCCTGAGGGGCTGTGTGGCGGTATGGAGCTCTCTCCTGAGGGGCTGTGTGGCGGTATGGAGCTCTCTCCTGAGGGGCTGTGTGGCGGTATGGAGCTCTCTCCTGAGGGGCTGTGTGGCGGTATGGAGCTCTCTCCTGAGGGGCTGTGTGGCGGTATGGAGCGCTCTCCTGAGGGGCTGTGTGGCGGTATGGAGCGCTCTCCTGAGGGGCTGTGTGGCGGTATGGAGCTCTCTCCTGTGTGGCTGTGTGGCGGTATGGAGCTCTCTCCTGAGGGGCTGTGTGGCGGTATGGAGCTCTTTCCTGAGGGGCTGTGTGGCGGTGTGGAGCTCTCCTGAGGGGCTGTGTGGCGGTATGGAGCTCTCTCCTGAGGGGCTGTGTGGCGGTATGGAGCTCTCCTGAGGGGCTGTGTGGCGGTATGGAGCTCTCCTGAGGGGCTGTGTGGCGGTATGGAGCTCTCTCCTGAGGGGCTGTGTGGCGGTATGGAGCTCTCTCCTGAGGGGCTGTGTGGCGGTATGGAGCTCTCTCCTGAGGGGCTGTGTGGCGGTATGGAGCTCTCTCCTGAGGGGCTGTGTGGCGGTGTGGAGCTCTCCTGAGGGGCTGTGTGGCGGTATGGGTCGCTCTCCTGAGGGGCTGTGTGGCGGTATGGAGCTCTCCTGAGGGGCGGTGTGGAGCTCTCCTGAGGGGCTGTGTGGCGGTATGGAGCTCTCCTGAGGGGCTGTGTGGCGGTATGGAGCTCTCTCCTGAGGGGCTGTGTGGCGGTATGGAGCTCTCTCCTGAGGGGCTGTGTGGCGGTATGGGTCGCTCTCCTGAGGGGCTGTGTGGCGGTATGGAGCTCTCTCCTGAGGGGCTGTGTGGCGGTATGGAGCTCTCCTGAGGGGCTGTGTGGCGGTATGGAGCTCTCTCCTGAGGGGCTGTGTGGCGGTATGGAGCTCTCTCCTGAGGGGCTGTGTGGCGGTGTGGAGCTCTCTCCTGAGGGGCTGTGTGGCGGTATGGAGCTCTCTCCTGAGGAGCTGTGTGGCGGTATGGAGCTCTCCTGAGGGGCTGTGTGGCGGTATGGAGCTCTCTCCTGAGGGGCTGTGTGGCGGTATGGAGCTCTCCTGAGGGGCTGTGTGGCGGTATGGGTCGCTCTCCTGAGGGGCTGTGTGGCGGTATGGAGCTCTCTCCTGAGGGGCTGTGTGGCGGTATGGAGCTCTCCTGAGGGGCTGTGTGGCGGTGTGGAGCTCTCCTGAGGGGCTGTGTGGCGGTATGGAGCTCTCTCCTGTGTGGCGGTGTGGAGCTCTCCTGAGGAGCTGTGTGGCGGTATGGAGCTCTCCTGAGGGGCTGTGTGGCGGTATGGAGCTCTCTCCTGAGGGGCTGTGTGGCGGTATGGAGCTCTCCTGAGGGGCTGTGTGGCGGTATGGAGCTCTCTCCTGAGGGGCTGTGTGGCGGTGTGGAGCTCTCCTGAGGGGCTGTGTGGCGGTATGGGTCGCTCTCCTGAGGGGCTGTGTGGCGGTATGGAGCTCTCCTGAGGGGCTGTGTGGCGGTATGAAGCTCTCCTGAGGGGCTGTGTGGCGGTATGGAGCTCTCTCCTGAGGGGCTGTGTGGCGGTATGGAGCTCTCCTGAGGGGCTGTGTGGCGGTGTGGAGCTCTCCTGAGGGGCTGTGTGGCGGTGTGGAGCTCTCCTGAGGGGCTGTGTGGCGGTGTGGAGCTCTCCTGAGGGGCTGTGTGGCGGTATGGAGCTCTCTCCTGAGGGGCTGTGTGGCGGTATGGAGCTCTCCTGAGGGGCTGTGTGGCGGTGTGGAGCTCTCCTGAGGGGCTGTGTGGCGGTGTGGAGCTCTCCTGAGGGGCTGTGTGGCGGTGTGGAGCATGTATTGGTGTGGTAGATGGCAGGTTGACCACTTGCTGTGATAGTGACTGGGGGATGGGCTCGGGCCATGTTTGCTGGGATTGACCTCTGTCTCTGCTGTCTCTTTTTGCAGAGGAGTTGGTCTTGGAGAGCTCTGATGTCATCTACAACATCTCGCCTGAGATTAAAGCTTGAGCGCTCCAGTCTGGTTGTGATTATCATGAACCTCGCAGACATTGAGACTCAACGAATGTCCAGAAACAGACAATTCCCGGAGAGCGCCCTCTATCTGCGGCGACGACGCGGCTCCTGTGACGGCGCAGGAGGGACTTGGCAGCGCTTGTTGACTGTGATGAGACACCAGTGACGTGTTTAACTGTTGGGAGACGGATCGGCTTGATTTTGTGGTGGGAGGTCTGATCGTGGAGGGTCCGCTCCCCCTCTGACCGCTGTTACATTCTCCGCTCCTCCATATTTGTTTCATGTATTTTCAGTTCTCTGAATAAACTCTGTACAAACTCTGTGCCGTGCGCTCCGTGGGCTGCCAGGTAAAGGGTTAACGGATGATCGGGCACTACAGGGATGGTTACTCCTGGTGGGCGGAGCTTCTGTATATTTACACCCCAGCCGTGCCCTTTAACCCCTAGGCGCACCAGAACGCAGCTGTACGTCCGTGTGGCCGGTGTCTTAGCGCACGGGGATGTACAGTTGCTGCGCGGTTCCCGTTGCACGCTGTCCCTGACCGCGGACACTCCACTGTATGCCGATCAGCGGCTCATTGCCGCTGAGTTAGACAATTAACCCGTTACATGCGGGGCTCCATTGCGATCTCCGCATGTAGGGGGTTTGTAGCTCATCAGCAGCCCCCATACAATTGTGGGGGCTGCTGATGCTTGTGACGGCCCCCGGGTCTGCCATGTACGGGAGCCTCTGCTGGTCCTCGTAGACTTCGTGTCACACTCACAGCTGGAATACGTTACAGTAGCAGCGATCAGAGCTGCCCGTCAAAAAAAGAAAGTGTCAAAAGTGTAAAAATAAAAGATTTGTTTCCCTAGAATAAGACTTATTATAGGGAAAACATGCGAGTCCGCGTATCTGGTATCACCGCCTTCGTAGCGACACAAACTAAAACTTATTTTCACCGCACGGTGAACGCCGCAAAAAACACGCCCTTACACCGCTGTGTTGACTGAAAAATAAAAAAAGTTCTGGCTCAGAATGCGGGGACGGAAAATAAATGATCATATAAAGAAGTGATGCGCAAACGCTGCGAAACATAAAGAACCATCTAGATCTGGCGTCGCCGTAGTCGTAGCGCCCCGCAGAATACAGGCCATTGTCATTTATAGCGCACGCCGTAATCGTAGCGCCCCGCAGAATACAGGCCATTGTCATTTATAGCGCACGCCGTAGTCGTAGCGCCCCGCAGAATACAGGCCATTGTCATTTATAGCGCACGGCGAACGCCCTAAGAAATAAGGAATTTAAAACACCAAAATCACTAAAAAAAACTAATAAGTGATCGAAAAGTTACATCTACCAAAAAAAGGTACCAATAAAAACTACAGCTCGTCCTGCCGAAAATGACCCCCCCGACCGCGCAATTCATGGAAAAATAAAAAAAAGTTATGGTTGGAAGCCGGGAGTGAAAAACTAAAATGGAAAAGCAAAAAAGGATCAGTCCTGCAAAGGTTAATTAATTCCTATTAAAAAAATAAATGATTTCCAGCTGTCGGGGTGTTGTCGTGCTCGGGAGAGATTGCGCTACAAACTTAGGGCGACTTTTTCTCCTTTATCCCTCGTGAAAATGAAAAAATGCAACATGTTTATATTCATCTTCACAGCCCAAGTCTACTAAATTCTGCAGAAGACCTGCGTGGTATAAATGCTCACTAAACCCCTAGAGAAATTCCTTGAGGGGTGTAGTTTCCCGAATGGGGTCACTTTTGGGGGGTTTTCACTGTTTTGGTCCCTCCGGGCGTTGCAATCGCGACACGGCACCGAAAACCAATCCAGCAAAATCTGCGCTCCAAAATCCAAATGGCGCTCCCTCCTTTCTGAGCCCCGCCGTGGGTCCAAACATCAGTTTATTACCACATATGGGGTATTGCCGTAATCGAGAGAAGATGCTTCACAAATGTTGGGGTGAATTTTCTTCTTTATTCCTTGTAAATATTGCAAATTTCTATGTTATTTCAGAAAAAAAAGTAGATTTTCATTATCACAGATTAACTCCAATAAGTATAGCAAAATACCTGTGGGGTCAAAGTGCTCACTGCACCCCTCGATAAATTCCCCTAAGGGGTGTACTTTCCAAAATGGGGTCACTTTTGGGGAGATTCCACTGTTTGGCCCCACAAGAGCCCTTCATACCGGACATGGAGCCTAAAATATAATCTAAAAATAAGAGGCCCCAAAATCCTCCAGGTGCTCCTTTACTTCTGAGGCCGGCACTTCTCTGGACAAAACCCCTTCCAATCCACCAGATAAAAAGTCCTTCCTCCTACTCTCTTGAAGTCCAGGATCTCCTTTACCTCAAATTCATCGGAAGAACCGCTGGGAGCAGCTGCAGGACTAGGCGTTTTAGTGAAGCGGTTCAGGACCAGTCTTCAGCAGGGACACATGAAAGGAGTTGGGGATTTTGAGAGTAGGAGGCAGCCGAAGCTTCTAGGAGACGGGGTTAAATTTGATGCAGGATCTCAAAAGGTCTGAGGAACCTGGGACCAAACTTGTAAGTCGGCACCTTCATCCGGATGTTCCTTGAGGACGGCCGGACTTTGGTACCCGGAGGATACGGAGGCGGCTCTCCTTCTAGTATCCGCCTTTCGCTTCATGCGGTCGAGCGCCAGCAGAATAGAGGACCGTGTCTACTGCCAGATCTGTAGAAAGTCCCTGAATGCAGAGTCCGCTGCGGGCACCAGGGACGTGGCTGAAACAGGAAGAGGCATTCGTGGCTGTTGCCGTAGACAATGAAGAACGGAGTAGAAGCCGTGGACTCACTTGTGTGGTTGTTGTAGGAGAACTCGGCCCACGGAAGAAGCTGCACCCGGTCATCAGGCTGCCCGGAGAGGAAGTGGCGGAGATAATTCTCCATGATCTGATCAATCCCCTCGACTTAACCATTGGACTAGGGATGGTAGGCTGAGGAAAATCCAACTTCACATCTAGGAGTTTACAGAGGACTCTCCAGAATTTCGAGGTAAACTGAACCCCCGGATCAGACACGATATGAACAGGCAATCCATGCAGGTGGAAGATGTGCTGGATGAAGAGGTCGGCCAGTCGAGAAGCAGAAGGTCGGCCGGTCAGCGGAACAAAATGAGCTATTACCGAGAACTAGTCCACCGCCACCCAGACCGCACGGCATCCCGCAGAGGAAGGAAGGTCCGTGACAAAGTCCATTGCAATACGCTGCCAGGGGGCATTGGGCACGGGCAGAGGTTGGAGCAGCCCGGCAGGCTTGGAGTGAGCGACCTTGTTGGCAGCGCACACAGTGCAGGACGAGGCAAAGTCCACAATATCTTTGGGCAGCGTGGGCCACCAGAAGTGACGAGCGGTCAGATCTCAGGTTTTACAAGCACCCGCGTGCCCAGCCAGTTTGGAGCTGTGTCCCCAGCGAAGGATTCTCTTCCTCTCTGCCAGGCGCACTGAAGTCCTCCCCGGAGGGATGTCTCTAACCTGCAGAGGATTAACAGAAATAATACAAGACGGATCAATGATACTTTGTGGAGACTCCACCGTGTCCTCTGTCTCGAAGGATCGGGACAAGGCATCGGCACTCACGTTTTTGTCAGCAGGAGCTCAAACTGGAACCCGGCGAAGAACACCGACCACCTGGCCTGACGGGGGTTCAGCTGTTGGGCCGACTGGAGATTGGTGAGGTTCTTGTGGTCGGTAAATATCAGGATGGGGTGAGCTGCGCCCTCTGGTAGACGTCTCCCCTCCTCCAGGGCCAGTAACTCCCAATCCCCAATAGAGTAATTGCGCTCTGCGGAGGGAAAAAGTCTAGATTAATGGCCACAGGACATGGGCCGCACGGCCGTAGCAGAGTATCAGCCGGCCACTCAACCCTGTACCAAGTCTGTACTATGTCCAAGCACAAGGGCAGCTTCAATAGTCCAGACAGTAGCAGCAGCTCAGGCACAGGTGATGCAAAACGTGGCAGGAGGTACCAGGCGTGGCAGATGACACCAGATGTAAGACATAAGACAGCAGGCGTAGCAGACGCTACAACACGACTCCAACACTAGAGAGGGCACAGGAACAAATACAGCACGGGATACAGGAACAAATACAGCACGGGATACAGGAACACTGGGAACAGGATACGACTAAGGCCCCATTTACAAGACTAACAGGAATACAAACAACGCTCAGTCAAGGAGTGGTAGGGCAGGTCCCTTTTTATAGTCCCGGATGATCTGGGATTAATTATTTAATTCTTTACATGTGCACGCGCTGGCCCTTTAAGGCCGGGGACGAGCTCGCGCGCACACCCTAGTGGTCACTGCTGGGCAGGACGGTCGCATGTGCTGGCATCTCCGGGAAGGGGGACGTCGGCGGTACAAACCTGAGAGTGTCTGCGCTGTTTCTCCTGCTCGGACAATTGAGTTATGCCCATCTGCACAGGTACTTCTTTTGGAACGACGGGGGAAGGCAATAGGGGTCTCTCGAACGCGGGTGCCCGTCTGTAGAAACATTTCTCCCGCCGAACCTCCTGAGCACGTTCCTGGATCCTCATGTTGATCTTGGTTGTCAACAGGATAAGAGAATCCAGGGTGAAAGGAAGATTGCGAGCTGCCAGCGGGTCTGTGATGTGCGTGGGCAGTCCCTGCCACCCAGGCCTCATTGTGCCGCGCCAGCTCTGCCGCCAGTGCACAGAATGAGATTCCTACCGTCAGCTCCCCTTGATTGAGGGTTAGCAGAGTGACGGTACGAAACGTCTCTAAAAACAATGCTAGATCCGTGAATTCCGGGCCCTCCCATTCCAAGATGGGGTTCGCCCAAGCCAGGTCCTTGCCGGCGAGAAGAGACATGATAAAGGCCACCGTGGCCTCCTCAGAGGGGAAGAGATGAGCCTAAAATGGGAGGTACATTGGCTGATAAAGCCTCTACAGGCCCCGGGATCTCTGTCATAGCGAGGAAGCGAAACTATGGAGGCAGGAGGGGGGACAGGCAGGGGGGTGACAGGCAGGAGGGGGGACAGGCAGGGGGGTGACAGGCAGGAGGGGGGACAGGCCTGAGGGGTGACAGGCCTGAGGGGTGACAGGCAGGAGGGGGGACAGGCAGGGGGGTGACAGGCGGGAGGGGTGACAGGCAGGAGGGGGGACAGGCAGGGGGGTGACAGGCGGGAGGGGTGACAGGCAGGAGGGGGGACAGGCGGGCACAGGCGGGAGGGGTGACAGGCAGGAGGGGGGACAGGCGGGAGGGGTGACAGGCGGGAGGGGTGACAGGCGGGAGGGGTGACAGGCGGGAGGGGTGGCAGGCAGGAGGGGTGGCAGGCAGTGGAACGGCAGCAGCATCCGGAGGAGAGGCAGGAGGATAATCCAAATGGATGGTGATAGAATTTACTGCGAGTAGGAGATGATCCTGGCAGGCACGCAGGTCATGCAGCACGCAGGGCATGGAGCACGCAGGTCATGGAGCACGCAGGTCATGGAGCGCGCAGGTCATGGAGCACGCAGGGCATGGAGCACGCAGGTCATGGAGCACGCAGGTCATGGAGCGCGCAGGTCATGCAGCGCGCAGGTCATGGAGCACGCAGGTCATGGAGCACGCAGGGCATGGAGCACGCAGGTCATGCAACACGCAGGGCATGCAGCACGCAGGGCATGGAGCGCGCAGGTCATGGAGCGCGCAGGTCATGAAGCGCGCAGGTCATGGAGCACGCAGGTCATGCAGCACGCAGGTCATGGAGCACGCAGGTCATGGAGCACGCAGGTCATGGAGCACGCAGGTCATGCAGCACGCAGGTCATGCAGCACGCAGGTCATGGAGCGCGCAGGTCATGCAGCACGCAGGTCATGGAGCACGCAGGTCATGCATGTCCGTTTGCATCAGCTGAAATGCCGTTTTAGGCTGGCCAGCGGGTTCCAAGCCCTGAGCGTATTGTCACAATCTAGGGGTATGTGGATCCACTAAGCCGCTCTGCCGTAGCGGTGTGGCAGCTCGCCAAACAACAGTCTATATAAAAGTCTATGTCAAGTCCTAGCACGAGTACCTGAAAGAGTCCAGACAGTAGCAGCGACTTTGGCACGGATGCAGTTTGACGGGACAGCTGACACCAAACGTGGCGGATGATACTAGATGTGGCAGCTGACACCAGACATAGCGGATGATACCAAACGTGGCGGATGATACAAGACATGGCGGATGATACCAGACGTGGCAGCTGACACCAGACATGCATGATACCAGACGTGGCAGCTGACACCAGGCATGCATGATACCAGACGTGACAGATGATACCAGACATGCATGATACCAGACGTGGCAGCTGACACCAGACATGCATGATACCAGATGTGGCAGCTGACACCAGACATAGCGGATGATACCAAACGTGGCGGATGATACCAGACATGGCGGATGATACCAGATGTGGCAGCTGACACCAGACATGCATAATACCAGATGTGGCATCTGACACCAGACATGCATGATACCAGACGTGGCAGCTGACACCAGGCATGCATGATACCAGACGTGACAGATGATGCCAGACATGCATGATACCAGACGTGACAGATGATGCCAGACATGCATGATACCAGACGTGGCAGCTGACACCAGGCATGCATGATACCAGACATGGCAGCTGACACCAGACATGCATAATACCAGACGTGGCAGCTGACACCAGACATGCATGATACCAGACATGGCAGATGACACCAGACATGCATGATACCAGATGTGGCAGCTGACACCAGACATGCATGATACCAGACGTGGCAGCTGACACCAGACATAGCGGATGATACCAAACGTGGCGGATGATACCAGACATGGCGGATGATACCAGATGTGGCAGCTGACACCAGACATGCATGATACCAGACGTGGCAGCTGACACCAGGCATGCATGATACCAGACGTGACAGATGATACCAGACATGCATGATACCAGACGTGGCAGCTGACACCAGGCATGCATGATACCAGACATGGCAGATAACACCAGACATGCATGATACCAGACGTGGCAGCTGACACCAGGCATGCATGATACCAGACATGGCAGCTGACACCAGACATGCATAATAGCAGACGTGGCAGCTGACACCAGACATGCATGATACCAGACGTGGCAGCTGACAACAGGCATGCATGATACCAGACATGGCAGATGACACCAGACATGCATGATACCAGACGTGGCAGCTGACACCAGACATGCATAATACCAGACGTGGCAGCTGACACCAGACATGCATGATACCACACGTGACAGATGACACCAGGCATGCATGATACCAGACGTGGCAGCTGACACCAGACATGCATGATACCAAACGTGGCAGCTGACACCAGACATGCATGATACCAGACGTGGCAGCTGACACCAGACATGCATGATACCAGATGTGGCAGCTGACACCAGACATGCATGATACCAGATGTGGCAGCTGACACCAGACATGCATGATACCAAACGTGACAGATGACACCAGACATGCGTGATACCAGACGTGGCAGCTGATACCAGACATGCATGATACCAGACGTGGCAGCTGACACCAGGCATGCATGATACCAGACATGGCAGCTGACACCAGACATGCATGATACCAAACGTGGCAGCTGACACCAGACATGCATGATACCAGACGTGACAGATGACACCAGACATGCATGATACCAGATGTGGCAGCTGACACCAGACATGCATGATACCAGACGTGACAGATAACACCAGACATGCGTGATACCAGACGTGGCAGCTGATACCAGACATGCATGATACCAGACGTGGCAGCTGACACCAGGCATGCATGATACCAGACATGGCAGCTGACACCAGACATGCATGATACCAAACGTGACAGATGACACCAGACATGCGTGATACCAGACGTGGCAGCTGATACCAGACATGCATGATACCAGACGTGGCAGCTGACACCAGGCATGCATGATACCAGACATGGCAGCTGACACCAGACATGCATGATACCAAACGTGACAGATGACACCAGACATGCATGATACCAGACGTGGCAGCTGACACCAGACATGCATGATACCAGACGTGACAGATGACACCAGACATGCGTGATACCAGACGTGGCAGCTGACACCAGACATGCATGATACCAGACGTGGCAGGAGGGTTATACACCTGGGTATTTATGTAGGCAGGAGGGTTATACACCCGGGTATTTATGTCGGTAGGAGGGTTATACACCTGGGTATTTATGTAGACAGGAGGGTTATACACCCGGGTATTTATATAGACAGGAGGTTTATACACCCGGGTATTTATGTCGGTAGGAGGGTTATACACCCGGATATTTATGTAGACAGGAGAGTTATATACCCGGGTATTATGTAGGCAGGAGGGTTATACACCCGGGTATTTATGTAGGCAGGAGGTTATACACCCGGGTATTTATGAAGACAGGATGGTTATACACCCGGCTACTTATATAGACAGGAGGTTATACACCCGGGTATTTATATAGGCAGGAGGTTATACACCCGGGTATTTATATAGGCAGGAGGTTATACACCAGGGTATTTATATAGGCAGGAGGTTATACACCCGGGTATTTATATAGGCAGGAGGGATATACACCCAGGTATTTATGTAGACAGGAGGGTTATACACCCAGGTATTTATGTAGACAGGAGGGTTATACACCCAGGTATTTATGTAGACAGGAGGTTATACACCCGGGTATTTATGTAGACAGGAGAGTTATACACCCGGGTATTTATATAGACAGGAGGTTTATACACCCGGGTATTTATGTCGGTAGGAGGGTTATACACCCGGGTATTTATGTAGACAGGAGGGTTATACACTAGGGTTTTTATATAGGCAGGAGGGATATACACCCAGGTATTTATGTAGACAGGAGGGTTATACACCCGGGTATTTATGTAGACAGGAGGGTTATACACCCGGATATTTATGTAGACAGGAGGGTTATACACCCGGGTATTTATGTAGACAGGAGGGTTATACACCCGGGTATTTATATAGGCAGGAGGGTTATACACCCGGGTATTTATGAAGACAGGAGGGTTATACACCCGGGTATTTATATAGGCAGGAGGTTATACACCCGGGTATTTATATAGACAGGAGGTTTATACACCCGGGTATTTATGTCGGTAGGAGGGTTATACACCTGGGTATTTATGTAGACAGGAGGGTTATACACCCGGGTATTTATATAGGCAGGAGGGTTATACACCCGGGTATTTATGTAGACAGGAGGGTTATACACCCGGGTATTTATATAGGCAGGAGGTTATACACCCGGGTATTTATATAGGCAGGAGGGTTATACACCCGGGTATTTATGTAGACAGGAGGGTTATACACCCAGGTATTTATGTAAGCAGGAGGCTTTTACACCCGGGTATTTATATAGACAGGAGGTTTATACACCCGGGTATTTATGTCGGTAGGAGGGTTATACACCTGGGTATTTATGTAGACAGGAGGGTTATACACCCGGGTATTATGTAAGCAGGAGGGTTATACACCCGGGTATTTATATAGACAGGAGGTTTATACACCCGGGTATTTATGTCGGTAGGAGGGTTATATACCTGGGTATTTATATAGACGAGGGTTATACACTTGGGTATTTATGTTGACAGGAGGGTTATACACCCGGGTATTTATGTAGACAGGAGGGATATACACCCGGGTATTAATATAGGCAGGAGAGTTATACACCCGGGTATTTATGTAGACAGGAGGGTTATACACCCGGGTATTTATGTAGACAGGAGGGTTATATACCTGGGTATTTATGTAGACAGGAGGGATATACACCCGGGTATTTATGTAGGCAGGAGGGTTATACACCCAGGTATTTATGTAGACAGGAGGGATATACACCCGGGTATTTATATAGGCAGGAGGGTTATACACCCGGGTATTTATATAGACAGGAGGGTTATATACCTGGGTATTTATATAGACAGGAGGGTTATACACCCGGGTATTTATGTAGACAGGAGGCTTATACACCTGGGTATTTATATAGACAGAAGGGTTATACACCCGGGTATTTATGTAGGCAGGAGGTTTATACACCTGGGTATTTATGTAGACAGGAGTGTTATACACCCAGGTATTTATGTAGCCAGGAGGGTTATACACCCGGGTATTTATGTAAACAGGAGGGATATACACCCGGGTATTTATGTAGACAGGAGGGTTATACACCCGGGTATTTATGTAGACAGGAGGGTTATACACCCGGGTATTTATATAGACAGAAGGGTTATACACCCGGGTATTTATGTAGACAGGAGGGTTATACACCCGGGTATTTATATAGACAGGAGGGTTATACACCCGGGTATTTATGTAGACAGGAGGGATATACACCTGGGTATTTATATAGGCAGGAGGGTTATACACCCGGGTATTTATGTAGACAGGAGGGATATACACCTGGGTATTTATGTAGACAGGAGGGTTATACACCCGGGTATTTATATAGGCAGGAGGGTTATACACCCGGGTATTTATATAGACAGGAGGGTTATACAGCCGGGTATTTATGTAGACAGAAGGGTTATACACCCGGGTATTTATATAGAGAGGAGGTTATACACCCGGGTATTTATATAGACAGGAGGGTTATACACCCGGGTATTTATGTAAACAGGAGGGATATACACCCGGGTATTTATGTAGACAGGAGGGTTATACACCCGGGTATTTATGTAGACAGGAGGGTTATATACCTGGGTATTTATGTAGACAGGAGGGATATACACCCGGGTATTTATGTAGGCAGGAGGGTTATACACCCAGGTATTTATGTAGACAGGAGGGATATACACCCGGGTATTTATGTAGGCAGGAGGGTTATACACCCGGGTATTTATATAGACAGGAGGGTTATATACCTGGGTATTTATATAGACAGGAGGGTTATACACCCGGGTATTTATGTAGACAGGAGGCTTATACACCCGGGTATTTATATAGACAGAAGGGTTATACACCCGGGTATTTATGTAGGCAGGAGGTTTATACACCTGGGTATTTATGTAGACAGGAGTGTTATACACCCGGGTATTTATGTAGCCAGGAGGGTTATACACCCGGGTATTTATGTAAACAGGAGGGATATACACCCGGGTATTTATGTAGACAGGAGGGTTATACACCCGGGTATTTATGTAGACAGGAGGGTTATACACCCGGGTATTTATATAGACAGAAGGGTTATACACCCGGGTATTTATGTAGACAGGAGGGTTATACACCCGGGTATTTATATAGACAGGAGGGTTATACACCCGGGTATTTATGTAGACAGGAGGGATATACACCTGGGTATTTATATAGGCAGGAGGGTTATACACCCGGGTATTTATGTAGACAGGAGGGATATACACCTGGGTATTTATGTAGACAGGAGGGTTATACACCCGGGTATTTATATAGGCAGGAGGGTTATACACCCGGGTATTTATATAGACAGGAGGGTTATACAGCCGGGTATTTATGTAGACAGAAGGGTTATACACCCGGGTATTTATATAGACAGGAGGTTATACACCCGGGTATTTATATAGACAGGAGGGTTATACACCCGGGTATTTATGTAAACAGGAGGGATATACACCCGGGTATTTATGTAGACAGGAGGGTTATACACCCGGGTATTTATGTAGACAGGAGGGTTATACACCCGTGTATTTATATAGACAGGAGGGTTATACACCCGGGTATTTATGTAGACAGGAGGGATATACACCTGGGTATTTATATAGGCAGGAGGGTTATACACCCGGGTATTTATGTAGACAGGAGGGATATACACCTGGGTATTTATGTAGACAGGAGGGTTATACACCCGGGTATTTATGTAGACAGGAGGGATATACACCTGGGTATTTATATAGGCAGGAGGGTTATACACCCGGGTATTTATGTAGACAGGAGGGATATACACCTGGGTATTTATGTAGACAGGAGGGTTATACACCCGGGTATTTATATAGGCAGGAGGGTTATACACCCGGGTATTTATATAGACAGAAGGGTTATACACCCGGGTATTTATGTAGACAGGAGGGTTATACACCCGTGTATTTATATAGACAGGAGGGTTATACACCCGGGTATTTATGTAGACAGGAGGGATATACACCTGGGTATTTATATAGGCAGGAGGGTTATACACCCGGGTATTTATGTAGACAGGAGGGATATACACCTGGGTATTTATGTAGACAGGAGGGTTATACACCCGGGTATTTATATAGGCAGGAGGGTTATACACCCGGGTATTTATATAGACAGGAGGGTTATACAGCCGGGTATTTATGTAGACAGAAGGGTTATACACCCAGGTATTTATATAGGCAGGAGGGATATACACCCAGGTATTTATATAGACAGGAGGGTTATACACCCGGGTATTTATATAGACAGGAGGGTTATACACCCGGGTATTTATATAGACAGGAGGGTTATACACCCGGGTATTTATGTAGGCAGGAGGTTTATACACCCAGGTATTTATGTAGACAGGAGAGTTATACACCCGGGTATTTATATAGACAGGAGGGTTATACACCCGGGTATTTATATAGACAGGAGGGATATACACCCGGGTATTTATGTAGACAGGAGGGTTATACACCCGGGTATTTATATAGACAGGAGGGATATACACCCGGGTATTTATGTAGACAGGAGGGTTATACACCCGGGTATTTATATAGACAGGAGGGATATACACTCAGGTATTTATATAGACAGGAGGTTATACACCCGGGTATTTATGTAGACAGGAGGGTTATACACCTGGGTATTTATGTAGACAGGAGGGTTATACACCCGGGTATTTATATAGACAGGAGGGTTATACACCCGGGTATTTATGTAGACAGGAGGGATATACACCTGGGTATTTATGTAGACAGGAGGATTATACACCCGGGTATTTATATAGGCAGGAGGGTTATACACCCGGGTATTTATATAGACAGGAGGGTTATACAGCCGGGTATTTATGTAGACAGAAGGGTTATACACCCAGGTATTTATATAGGCAGGAGGGATATACACCCAGGTATTTATAATTTATATAGACAGGAGGGTTATACACCCAGGTATTTATATAGGCAGGAGGGTTATACACCCGGGTATTTATGTAGACAGGAGGGATATACACCCGGGTATTTATATAGACAGGAGGGTTATACACCCGGGTATTTATATAGGCAGGAGGGATATACACCCAGGTATTTATGTAGACAGGAGGGTTATACACCCGGGTATTTATGTAGACAGGAGGGATATACACCCGGGTATTTATGTAGGCAGGAGGGATATACACCCGGGTATTTATGTAGACAGGAGGGATATACACCCGGGTATTTATGTAGACAGGAGGGTTATACACCCGGGTATTTATATAGACAGGAGGGATATACACCCGGGTATTTATGTAGACAGGAGGGTTATACACCCGGGTATTTATATAGACAGGAGGGATATACACCCGGGTATTTATGTAGACAGGAGGGTTATACACCCAGGTATTTATATAGACAGGAGGGTTATACACCCAGGTATTTATATAGGCAGGAGGGATATACACCCAGGTATTTATATAGACAGGAGGGTTATACACCCGGGTATTTATATAGACAGGAGGGTTATACACCCGGGTATTTATGTAGGCAGGAGGTTTATACACCCAGGTATTTATGTAGACAGGAGGGTTATACACCCGGGTATTTATGTAGACAGGAGGGATATACACCCGGGTATTTATGTAGACAGGAGGGTTATACACCCGGGTATTTATATAGACAGGAGGGATATACACCCGGGTATTTATGTAGACAGGAGGGTTATACACCCGGGTATTTATATAGACAGGAGGGATATACACTCGGGTATTTATATAGACAGGAGGTTATACACCCGGGTATTTATGTAGACAGGAGGGTTATACACCTGGGTATTTATGTAGACAGGAGGGTTATACACCCGGGTATTTATGTAGACAGGAGGGTTATACACCCAGGTATTTATATAGGCAGGAGGGTTATACACTCGGGTATTTATGTAGACAGGAGGGTTATACACCCGGGTATTTATGTAGACAGGAGGGTTAAACACCCGGGTATTTATGTAGACAGGAGGGATATACACCCGGGTATTTATGTAGACAGGAGGGTTATACACTCGGGTATTTATGTAGACAGGAGGGTTATACACCCGGGTATTTATATAGACAGGAGGGTTATACACCCGGGTATTTATGTAGACAGGAGGGTTATACACTCGGGTATTTATGTAGACAGGAGGGATATACACCCGGGTATTTATGTAGACAGGAGGGTTATACACCCGGGTATTTATGTAGACAGGAGGGTTATACACCCGGGTATTTATGTAGACAGGAGGGTTATACACCCGGGTATTTATGTAGACAGGAGGGTTATACACCCGGGTATTTATGTAGACAGGAGGGATATACACCCGGGTATTTATGTAGACAGGAGGGTTATACACCCGGGTATTTATGTAGACAGGAGGGTTATACACCCGGGTATTTATGTAGACAGGAGGGTTATACACCCGGGTATTTATGTAGACAGGAGGGTTATACACCCGGGTATTTATGTAGACAGGAGGGATATACACCCGGGTATTTATGTAGACAGGAGGGTTATACACCCGGGTATTTATATAGACAGGAGGTTATACATCCAGTGTTTCTCTGTATTAGGGGGGTGTACATCCGGGGTCTCTCTGTATTGTGTATTACGTCACAACTAGGGGTGGGGTATACACGGGTATTCTCTGATGCATGAAGGGGGCGGGTTCGGTCACGTGACTGTAGGGGGCGGGTTCGGTTATGTGACGGCAGAGGGCGGGTTCGGTCACATGACGGCAGGGGGCGGGTTCGATTCGTAACAGCAGGGGGCTGGTTCGGTCACGTGACGGTAGGGGGCGTGTTCGGTCACGTGACGGTAGGGGGGCGTGTTCGGTCACGTGAAGGTAGAGGGCGGGTTCGGTCACGTGACGGCGGGGGCGAGGCAGAGACCCGGAAGTATATATTCGCTGTCAGGATCGGACAGGAGAAGCGCGATGAACTCCAGGAACCCGGGGAGCGAACTGAGTAATAACCGCAGCTCCTACTGCATGTCGGGAGTGCGGGGGTCGGTGGATACTGGGAGTAGTAGTGCGGGGGGGGGGTCGGTGGATGTCGGGGGCGGTGGATGTTGGGAGTAGTAGTGCGGGGGTGGTGGATGTTGGGAGTAGTAGTGCGGGGGGGTGGTGGATGTTTGGAGTAGTAGTGCGGGGTCAGTGGATACTGGGCGTAGTAGTGCGGGGGGGGTCGGTGGATGTCGGGGTCGGTGGATGTTGGGAGTAGTGCGGGGGGGGGGGGTGGATGTTGGGAGTAGTAGTGCGGGGGGGTCGGTGGATGTCGGGGTCGGTGGATACTGGGAGTAGTAGTGCGGGGGGGTCGGTGGATGTCGGGGTCGGTGGATACTGGGAGTAGTAGTGCGGGGGCGGCGGTGGATGTTGGGAGTAGTAGTGTGGGGTCAGTGGATACTGGGCGTAGTAGTACGGGGGGGTCGGTGGATGTTGGGAGTAGTAGTGCGGGGGGGGGTCGGTGGATGTCGGGGTCGGTGGATGTTGGGAGTAGTAGTGCGGGGGGAGTCGGTGGATGTCGGGGGTCGGTGGATGTTGGGAGTAGTAGTGCGGGGGCGGCGGTGGATGTTGGGAGTAGTAGTGTGGGGTCAGTGGATACTGGGCGTAGTAGTACGGGGGGTCGGTGGATGTTGGGAGTAGTAGTGCGGGGGGGGGTCGGTGGATGTCGGGGTCGGTGGATGTTGGGAGTAGTAGTGCGGGGGCGGCGGTGGATGTTGGGAGTAGTAGTGCGGGGTCAGTGGATACTGGGCGTAGTAGTACGGGGGGGTCGGTGGATGTTGGGAGTAGTAGTGCGGGGGGGGGGTCGGTGGATGTTGGGAGTAGTAGTGCGGGGGCGGCGGTGGATACTGGGAGTAGTAGTGCGGGGGGGGTCGGTGGATGTCGGGGTCGGTTGATACTCGGAGTAGTAGTGCGGGGGGTGGCGGTGGATACTGGTAGTAGTGCCGGGGGTCGGTGGATACTGGGAGTAGTAGGTCGGTGGATGTCGGGGGCGGTATATGTGAGTCCTTGATTACTTATAGTTCTGGAGTTGTAATTGGTGTTTCTGGGATCTGTAGTTCAGCTGTGGATAGTAATATATAATGTTATGGGGTCGGGATCACTCCCATCATCCACATCAGTGAAGTTGAGAGCTGTGACCTGTCTGTGGAGCGCGTGGGGCTGGTCTCTGCTGTTTGCTCTCATTATCTCTGGGGCCGGGGTCACTCTGGTGGCGGATATTCACCTTCTGTACATTAGACCCTGGGGGAGGGGAATTACAATATTTCTGATAAGTAATGTGTGATACGTGTGGTGCAGCGGCTCCAGCTCGGCCGTCTTATTATATGACTGATATAAGATCCCGGAGCTCGGTCTTCTTATTATATGGCTGATATTAGGTCCCGGAGCTCGGTCTTCTTATTATATGACTGATATAAGATCCCGGAGCTCGGTCTTCTTATCATATGACTGATATAAGATCCCGGAGCTTGGGCTTCTTATTATATGGCTGATATAAGATCCTGGAGCTCGGTCTTCTTATCATATGACTGATATAAGATCCCGGAGCTTGGGCTTCTTATTATATGACTGATATAAGATCCCGGAGCTCGGTCTTCTTATCATATGACTGATATAAGATCCCGGAGCTCGGTCTTCTTATTATATGACTGATATAAGATCCCGGAGCTCGGTCTTCTTATTATATGACTGATATAAGATCCCGGAGCTCGGTCTTCTTATTATATGGCTGATATTAGGTCCCGGAGCTCGGTCTTCTTATCATATGACTGATATAAGATCCCGGAGCTTGGGCTTCTTATTATATGGCTGATATAAGATCCTGGAGCTCGGTCTTCTTATTATATGGCTGATATTAGGTCCTGGAGCTCGGTCTTCTTATTATATGACTGATATAAGATCCCGGAGCTCGGTCTTCTTATCATATGACTGATATAAGATCCCGGAGCTTGGGCTTCTTATTATATGGCTGATATAAGATCCTGGAGCTCGGTCTTCTTATCATATGACTGATATAAGATCCTGGAGCTCGGTCTTCTTATCATATGACTGATATAAGATCCCGGAGCTCGGTCTTCTTATTATATGACTGATATAAGATCCCGGAGCTCGGTCTTCTTATTATATGGCTGATATAAGATCCCGGAGCTCGGTATTCTTATTATATGGCTGATATAAGATCCTGGAGCTCGGTCTTCTTATTATATGACTGATATAAGATCCCGGAACTCGGTCTTATTATATGACTGATATAAGATCCCGGAGCTCGGTCGTCTTATTATATGACTGATATAAGATCCCGGAGCTCGGTATTCTTATTATATGGCTGATATAAGATCCTGGAGCTCGGTCTTCTTATTATATGACTGATATAAGATCCCGGAACTCGGTCTTCTTATTATATGACTGATATATGATCCCGGAGCTCGGTCTTCTTATTATATGGCTGATATTAGGTCCTGGAGCTCGGTCTTCTTATTATATGACTGATATAAGATCCTGGAGCTCGGTCTTATTATATGACTGATATAAGATCCCGGAGCTCGGTCTTCTTATTATATGGCTGATATAAGATCCTGGAGCTCGGTCTTCTTATTATATGGCTGATATAAGATCCTGGAGCTCGGTCTTCTTATTATATGGCTGATATAAGATCCTGGAGCTCGGTCTTCTTATTATATGGCTGATATATGATCCCGGAGCTCGGTCTTCTTATTATATGGCTGATATATGATCCCGGAGCTCGGTCTTCTTATTATATGACTGATATTAGGTCCTGGAGCTCGGTCTTCTTATTATATGGCTGATTATATGATCCCGGAGCTCGGTCTTCTTATTATATGACTGATATAAGATCCCGGAGCTCGGTCTTCTTATTATATGGCGGATATAAGATCCTGGAGCTCGGTCTTCTTATTATATGACTGATATAAGATCCCGGAGCTCGGTCTTCTTATTATATGACTGATATAAGATCCCGGAGCTCGGTCTTCTTATTATATGACTGATATTAGGTCCCGGAGCTCGGTCTTCTTATTATATGTCTGATATAAGATCCCGGAGCTCGGTCTTCTTATTATATGACTGATATAAGGTCCCGGAGCTCGGTCTTCTTATTATATGGCTGATATTAGGTCCTGGAGCTCGGTCTTCTTATTATATGACTGATATAAGATCCCGGAACTCGGTCTTCTTATTATATGGCTGATATTAGGTCCTGGAGCTCGGTCTTCTTATTATATGGCTGATATAAGATCCCGGAGCTCGGTATTCTTATTATATGGCTGATATAAGATCCCGGAGCTCGGTCTTCTTATTATATGACTGATATAAGATCCCGGAGCTCGGTCTTCTTATTATATGACTGATATTAGGTCCTGGAGCTCGGTCTTCTTATTATATGACTGATATAAGATCCCGGAGCTCGGTCTTCTTATTATATGGCTGATATAAGATCCTGGAGCTCGGTCTTCTTATTATATGACTGATATAAGATCCCGGAGCTCGGTCTTCTTATTATATGGCTGATATAAGATCCCGGAGCTCGGTCTTCTTATTATATGACTGATATAAGATCCCGGAGCTTGGGCTTCTTATTATATGGCTGATATAAGATCCCGGAGCTCGGTCTTCTTATTATATGGCTGATATAAGATCCCGGAGCTCGGTCTTCTTATTATATGACTGATATAAGATCCCGGAGCTCGGTCTTCTTATTATATGACTGATATAAGGTCCCGGAGCTCGGTCTTCTTATTATATGGCTGATATAAGATCCCGGAGCTCGGTCTTCTTATTATATGGCTGATATAAGATCCCGGAGCTCGGTCTTCTTATTATATGGCTGATATAAGATCCCGGAACTCGGTCTTCTTATTATATGACTGATATAAGATCCCGGAGCTCGGTCTTCTTATTATATGACTGATATAAGATCCCGGAGCTCGGTCTTCTTATTATATGACTGATATAAGATCCCGGAGCTCGGTCTTCTTATTATATGACTGATATTAGGTCCCGGAGTTCGGTCTTCTTATTATATGACTGATATTAGGTCCTGGAGCTCGGTCTTCTTATTATATGACTGATATAAGATCCCGGAGCTCGGTCTTCTTATTATATGACTGATATAAGATCCCGGAGCTCGGTCTTCTTATTATATGACTGATATAAGATCCCGGAGCTCGGTCTTCTTATTATATGACTGATATAAGATCCCGGAGCTCGGTCTTCTTATTATATGACTGATATTAGGTCCTGGAGCTCGGTCTTCTTATTATATGACTGATATAAGATCCCGGAGCTCGGTCTTCTTATTATATGACTGATATAAGATCCCGGAGCTCGGTCTTCTTATTATATGACTGATATAAGTTCCTGGAGCTCGGTCTTCTTATTATATGACTGATATATGATCCCGGAGCCCGGTATTCTTATTATATGACTGATATAAGATCCCGGAGCTCGGTCTTCTTATTATATGACTGATATAAGATCCCGGAGCTCGGTCGTCTTATTATATGACTGATATTAGGTCCTGGAGCTCGGTCGTCTTATTATATGACTGATATTAGGTCCTGGAGCTCGGTCTTCTTATTATATGACTGATATAAGGTCCCGGAGCTCGGTCTTCTTATTATATGACTGATATAAGTTCCTGGAGCTCGGTCTTCTTATTATAGGGCTGATATATGATCCCGGAGCTCGGTATTCTTATTATATGACTGATATTAGGTCCCGGAGCTCGGTCTTCTTATTATATGGCTGATATAAGATCCCGGAGCTCGGTCTTCTTATTATATGACTGATATAAGATCCCGGAGCTCGGTCTTCTTATTATATGACTGATATAAGTTCCTGGAGCTCAGTCTTCTTATTATATGGCTGATATAAGATCCCGGAGCTCGGTCTTCTTATTATATGACTGATATAAGATCCCGGAGCTCGGTCTTCTTATTATATGACTGATATATTATCCTGGAGCTCGGTCGTCTTATTATATGGCTGATATAAGATCCCGGAGCTCGGTCTTCTTATTATATGGCTGATATAAGATCCCGGAGCTCGGTCTTCTTATTATATGGCTGATATAAGATCCCGGAGCTCGGTATTCTTATTATATGACTGATATAAGATCCCGGAGCTCGGTCTTCTTATTATATGACTGATATAAGTTCCTGGAGCTCAGTCTTCTTATTATATGGCTGATATAAGATCCCGGAGCTCGGTCTTCTTATTATATGACTGATATAAGATCCCGGAGCTCGGTCTTCTTATTATATGACTGATATATTATCCTGGAGCTCGGTCGTCTTATTATATGGCTGATATAAGATCCCGGAGCTCGGTCTTCTTATTATATGGCTGATATAAGATCCCGGAGCTCGGTCTTCTTATTATATGGCTGATATAAGATCCCGGAGCTCGGTCTTCTTATTATATGGCTGATATAAGATCCCGGAGCTCGGTCTTCTTATTATATGACTGATATAAGATCCCGGAGCTCGGTCTTCTTATTATATGGCTGATATAAGATCCTGGAGCTCGGTCTTCTTATTATATGGCTGATATTAGGTCCTGGAGCTCGGTCTTCTTATTATATGACTGATATTAGGTCCTGGAGCTCGGTCTTCTTATTATATGGCTGATATAAGATCCCGGAGCTCGGTCTTCTTATTATATGGCTGATATAAGATCCCGGAGCTCGGTCTTCTTATTATATGGCTGATATTAGGTCCTGGAGCTCGGTCTTCTTATTATATGACTGATATTAGGTCCTGGAGCTCGGTCTTCTTATTATATGGCTGATATAAGATCCCGGAGCTTGGTCTTCTTATTATATGGCTGATATAAGATCCCGGAGCTCGGTCTTCTTATTATATGACTGATATAAGATCCCGGAACTCGGTCTTCTTATTATATGACTGATATTAGGTCCTGGAGCTCGGTCTTCTTATTATATGGCTGATATAAGATCCCGGAACTCGGTCTTCTTATTATATGACTGATATTAGATCCCGGAACTCGGTCTTCTTATTATATGGCTGATATAAGATCCCGGAGCTCGGTCTTCTTATTATATGGCTGATATAAGATCCCGGAGCTCGGTCTTCTTATTATATGACTGATATATGATCCCGGAGCTCGGTCTTCTTATTATATGGCTGATATAAGATCCCGGAACTCGGTCTTCTTATTATATGGCTGATATAAGATCCCGGAGCTCGGTCTTCTTATTATATGGCTGATATAAGATCCCGGAGCTCGGTCTTCTTATTATATGGCTGATATTAGGTCCTGGAGCTCGGTCTTCTTATTATATGGCTGATATAAGATCCCGGAGCTCGGTCTTCTTATTATATGGCTGATATAAGATCCTGGAGCTCGGTCTTCTTATTATATGGCTGATATAAGATCCTGGAGCTCGGTCTTCTTATTATATGACTGATATTAGGTCCCGGAGCTCGGTCTTCTTATTATATGACTGATATAAGATCCTGGAGCTCGGTCTTCTTATTATATGACTGATATTGGGGTTATGACGTTTCATCTCCTGTAGTTTACTTCCTTTATCTACTTGGACGGTGAAGTTCCTTAACCCTTTCCCTCCTCCCCTTTTCAGGGTCCCTGGTAGTACTGGTTTGTGTTGATGTGGGGTTTGTCTGGTGGCCAGTAGGGGGCAGTGTGGTTTCTGCCGGGTGGTTTTGTATCTTCTATAAGGATCTTGAGGAATCTGTCATTTTTCCAGATCTTGGATGGATCTCGGGCGTTGGAGTCAATCAGCCGGCTGTCCTGAGACGGGCAGAGCAGATTCAGAGCCGTAGGACGGTGAAGAAGGACTGGCAGGTGAGGGCGGGGACTGCTGGCGGGGACCGCAGGGCGCACTTTCAGTTTGGTTGATGGTATTAACCCTTCATGTGTCTGTCCCATGCAGGCGGCCTGGCTTCTGAGGGCGGTGACCTGCATCGACCTCACCACCCTCTCTGGAGATGACACCGCGTCCAACGTCCACCGCCTCTGCTTCAAGGCCAAACACCCAATCAGAGACGACCTCCTGCGCAGTATCAAGATGGACGACTCTGGTACGGAAACTATGACCACCACCATCCTGATGATCCCGCCCGGTGGAGGGTGTTCTCCGGGATTAATCCATCCAATGAAAAATGAGGCAGCTTTGTAAATCGTTATTATTGGGGATTTCTCACCGTTTTGTGTCTACAGCTCCAATGCAGACCATTGTGTTTCCGTGGTAACAGAGTAGATGCAGGGGATTGTGTGGTCTAGTCCTTCTGTTTGTCCCCAAAATCTTACTTCTCTCCTGAATGTTAAGGGGGCCGCACACATTAGATGATTTTTGGCAGAACCCATCGTTAGTGGGGCGGGCCGACCGTCTGCCCCGATTCTCCCAGCCGCCAGATATTTGGAGAGAAGGATCGAGCTGATCATTTTGTTCTCCGAGATAAGCGGCTTATACCCCTCTCCCTATAGAAAACAAATGCATTCTCAGCCGAGCACAGTGTGTGTGTGTGTGTGGGGGGGGAGGGGAGGAGCAGCTGTCAGCCGAGCCCAGTGTGTGTGGGGGAGGGGAGGAGAGGAGCAGCTGTCAGCCGAGCCCAGCGTTGGGGGGTGGGGGGGTGGAGCAGCTGTCAGCCGAGCCCAGCGTTGGGGGGTGGGGGGGGGGGTGGAGCAGCTGTCAGCCGAGCCCAGCGTTGGGGGGGGGGGGGTGGAGCAGCTGTCAGCCGAGCCCAGTGGGGTGGGGGGGCGGGAGGAGCAGCTGTCAGCCGAGCCCTGCGTGCGTGTGTGAGAAGGAGCAGCTGTCAGCCGAGCCCCTTGTGCGTGGGGGGGGGGGCAGCTGTCAGAATGAATTGCCAGAGTATGAGGCACCGCACAGGGTTTCTAGGTAGTCTGTTACCATAGAGACAAACACGTCTGCAGCGGAGCTGTGGACACAGAACGGGAGGAGCGTTGTAATCCAGATTTTTTATAAAGTTGTTTCAGTTTAGATTTGTTAAAGCGCCATTGCTCGTGACTGGAGAGAGGACGGGCCGGGATGGTCACTGCTGTCTGATTGGTCATGTAGATCTTGTTTCCTGCAGGTATTCTGACCGGTGCTGTTTGTGTCTATTCTGCGCGGGTGCAGGACGCGGTGAAGGCTCTGAAGGACTCTGGTTGTCACATACCGGTGGCATCAGGTGGGTCACAGAGTCTCTTCTCAGTTCTGGTGCTGCAGCGCTGCTGGTGTGATAGTGATGATGATGGTTGGGGTGGTGTTGGTTATGATGATGATGATGGTGGTGGTGGTCGGGTTGGTGTTGGTGATGATGATGGTGGTCGGGGTGGTGTTGGTTATGATGATGATGATGATGGTCGGGGTGGTGTTGGTTATGATGATGATGATGATGATGATGATGATGGTGGTCGGGGTGGTGATGGTTATGATGATGGTGGTGGTCGGGGTGGTGGTGGTGTTGGTGATGATGATGATGGTGGTGGTCGGGGTGGTGTTGGTGATGATGATGATGATGGTGATGATGATGATGATGATGGTGGTCGGGGTGGTGTTGGTTATGATGATGATGATGATGATGATGATGATGGTGGTCGGGGTGGTGTTGGTTATGATGATGGTGGTCGGGGTGGTGTTGGTTATGATGATGATGGTGGTCGTGGTGGTGTTGGTTATGATGATGATGGTGGTCGGGGTGGTGTTGGTTATGATGATGATGGTGGTCGGGGTGGTGTTGGTTATGATGATGATGATGATGATGATGATGATGATGGTGGTCGGGGTGGTGGTGGTGTTGTTGATGATGATGGTGGTCGGGGTGGTGGTGGTGGTGGTGGTGTTGATGATGGTGGTCGGGGTGGTGGTGGTGGTGGTGGTGTTGATGATGGTGGTCGGGGTGGTGTTGGTTATGATGATGATGATGGTGGTCGGGGTGGTGTTGGTTATGATGATGATGATGGTGGTCGGGGTGGTGTTGGTGATGATGATGATGATGATGATGATGATGGTGGTCGGGGTGGTGTTGGTTATGATGGTGGTGGTCGGGGTGGTGTTGGTTATGATGGTGGTGGTCGGGGTGGTGTTGGTGATGATGATGATGGTGTTGGTGATGATGGTGGTCGGGGTGGTGTTGGTTATGATGATGATGATGATGATGATGATGGTGGTCGGGGTGGTGTTGATGATGATGATGGTGGTCGGGGTGGTGTTGGTTATGATGATGGTGGTCGGGGTGGTGTTGGTTATGATGATGATGGTGGTCGGGGTGGTGTTGGTGATGATGATGGTGGTCGGGGTGGTGTTGGTGATGATGGTGGTCGGGGTGGTGTTGGTTATGATGATGATGGTGGTCGGGGTGGTGTTGGTTATGATGATGATGGTGGTCGGGGTGGTGTTGGTTATGATGATGATGATGATGATGATGATGGTGGTCGGGGTGGTGGTGGTGTTGATGATGGTGGTCGGGGTGGTGGTGGTGTTGATGATGATGATGGTGGTCGGGGTGGTGTTGGTGATGATGATGGTGGTCGGGGTGGTGTTGGTTATGATGATGGTGGTCGGGGTGGTGTTGGTTATGATGATGGTGGTCGGGGTGGTGTTGGTTATGATGATGGTGGTCGGGGTGGTGTTGGTGATGATGATGATGATTGTGGTCGGGGTGGTGTTGGTGATGATGATGATGATGGTGGTCGGGGTGGTGTTGGTGATGATGGTGGTCGGGGTGGTGTTGGTGATGATGATGGTGGTGTTGGTGATGATGATGATGGTGGTCGAGGTGGTGTTGGTGATGATGATGGTGGTCGGGGTGTTGTTGGTTATGATGATGATGATGATGGTGGTCGGGGTGGTGTTGGTTATGATGATGATGATGATGATGGTGGTCGGGGTGGTGTTGGTGATTGGTGGTGGTGATGATGATGATGATGGTGGTCGGGGTGGTGTTGGTTATGATGGTGATGGTGGTTGGGGTGGTGTTGGTGATGATGATGATGGTGGTCGGGTTGGTGTTGGTTATGATGATGATGATGGTGGTCGGGGTGGTGTTGGTTATGATGATGGCGGTCGGGGTGGTGTTGGTTATGATGATGGTGATGATGGTGGTCGGGGTGGTGTTGGTTATGATGATGATGATGATGGTGGTCGGGTTGGTGATGATGATGATGGTGGTCGGGGTGGTGTTGGTTATGATGATGGTGGTGGTCGGGGTGTTGTTGGTTATGATGATGATGGTGTTCGGGGTGGTGTTGGTTATGATGATGATGATGATGATGATGGTGGTCGGGGTGGTGTTGGTTATGATGATGATGGTGGTCGGGTTGGTGATGATGGTGGTCGGGGTGGTGTTGGTGATTGGTGGTGGTGATGATGATGATGATGATGATGGTGGTCGGGGTGGTGTTGGTGATGATGATGATGGTGGTCGGGTTGGTGTTGGTTATGATGATGATGATGGTGGTCGGGGTGGTGTTGGTTATGATGATGGTGATGATGGTGGTCGGGGTGGTGTTGGTTATGATGATGATGATGGTGGTCGGGTTGGTGATGATGATGATGGTGGTCGGGGTGGTGTTGGTTATGATGATGATGGTGGTGGTCGGGGTGTTGTTGGTTATGATGATGATGGTGTTCGGGGTGGTGTTGGTTATGATGATGATGATGATGATGATGGTGGTCGGGGTGGTGTTGGTTATGATGATGATGGTGGTCGGGTTGGTGATGATGATGATGATGGTGGTCGGGGTGGTGTTGGTGATTGATGATGATGGTGGTGTTGGTGATGATGGTGGTCGGGGTGGTGTTGGTTATGATGATGGTGGTGTTGGTGATTGATGATGTTGGTGATGATGGTGGTCGGGGTGGTGTTGGTGATGATGGTGGTGTTGGTGATGATGATGGTGGTCGGGGTGGTGTTGGTTATGATTGTGGTCGGGGTGGTGTTGGTTATGATGATGGTGGTCGGGGTGGTGTTGGTTATGATGATGGTGGTCGGGGTGGTGTTGGTTATGATGATGGTGGTGGTCAGGGTGGCGGTGTAGTTTTGGCCGGGTGGCGTTGCTCTGGTTGGACTCTGCTATATCTGGTGATTATCTCTCTACAATCGCAGTTTTTTTCCACAGTGGCCACGGGATTTCCGGCAGGTCAGACCCCGCTGAAGACTCGGCTGGAAGAAGTCAGGGCAGCGGTGGACGATGGAGCCTCAGAGATTGACATAGTGATTAACCGGACGCTGGCACTGACGGGCCGCTGGGAAGGTGCCTCTGACAGTCCTGCTGCGGCGTCTGCTCTTTCTGGATCTCCCTAGTAAAGTGATCCCTGTGCGACTCCTTTAAGGGGGGGGGGTGTTCCCTGAGTTTGTGGGTTAAAGCTTCGTCAGTGTGATTTCCTTTTATTCTGTGAATAGATTCTAGCCTGTGTCCCCATGACAACACTTCCTGCTCCTGTGTTGGTGTAGTTCATAACTTTTGCGTTTAGGTCCACACGTTATGATAAGGGGGGCTGGTCTGGTGACTGTGACGTCCTGCAGGGGATATGTAGCAGATCTCCACAGGGGGCACTAGCAGGGGGACACCCCTTTGACAGTTTCTGCTGATGTCAGTGACGAGGTGTATGAGGGCGGTGATGTCACCGGGTGTTTCCTGTGGTGGTGACATCATCATGCTGAGGGTCACTGTCTGGCTTGTGACGCTGGGACTGTGACTTGTGGTTGGCCTTCTCTTCTTCCTATGGATAGAGTTCTTGTTCCCCATGACTGGCGCCCCAGTGTTAGTCCTTCATACAGTCCTGGTGGCACTGGGGGGCTCATCTGCGTCTCCTCTTTCTCCATAGATCTATACCAGGAGATCAGACTGCTCCGCGAGGCCTGTGGAAAGGCGCACATGAAAACCATCCTGGGCACCGGAGAGCTGGGCTCCCTGACCACCGTATACAAGGCCGGCCTCGTGGCCATGATGGCAGGTATGTGCCCCCCTCCCCCGACTGACTCCTATTACAGGGACTCATCATGATGAACCCCCAGTGATGGCCGAGGGGACCCGAGCATCTCATGGCCACTGCCAGGGGTCACGGTTAGCCGGGCGCTGCAGACAGATGTATCCCGCGAGGCCGCTGTGCACAGATCTAGCAGAAGATCACATCCAACCCCAAAATTACAGGCAGCAGAATTAGCGCTGCTCTTATCCACGTGTCTGATATGTGGCGGGCTGAGCTGCAGTACCAGACAAGCACAGGAGGGGGCGCTGTTACTGGGGAAGAAAGCAGAACCTTCCTCCTGATCTCAGGCGATCCCGGTAATGATTCAGTGTGAATCCAGCGTCAGGCAGAGTGTTGGCTGCAGTAACGTGTTCTCTACACCGGGTGGCGTTCGTGGTTTGCTGGTGCTGGATGTCATCAGTCCGGTCTCCATATGAAGGGGGAGGGGCAGGACGCGGCTCTGCATGGCTGTCCTCCAGATATCCGGCTGCTGTGACCGATGACATCATCAATGTTCTAAGAGGAGCGGCTGATATCAGTCACATATGATGTAATGTCTCTGGAGGATATAATAGTACTGGAGTGATATAAGAGGAGCGGCTGATATCAGTCACACATATGATGTAATGTCTCTGGAGGATATAATAGTACTGGAGTGTTATAAGAGGAGCGGCTGATATCAGTCACACATATGATGTAATGTCTCTGGAGGATATAATAGTACTGGAGTGATATAAGAGGAGCGGCTGATATCAGTCACACATATGATGTAATGTCTCTGGAGGATATAATAGTGCTGGAGTGATATAAGAGGAGCGGCTGATATCAGTCACACATATGATGTAATGTCTCTGGAGGATATAATAGTGCTGGAGTGATATAAGAGGAGCGGCTGATATCAGTCACATATGATGTAATGTCTCTGGAGGATATAATAGTGCTGGAGTGATATAAGAGGAGCGGCTGATATCAGTCACATATGATGTAATGTCTCTGGAGGATATAATAGTGCTGGAGTGATATAAGAGGAGCGGCTGATATCAGTCACACATATGATGTAATGTCTCTGGAGGATATAATAGTGCTGGAGTGATATAAGAGGAGCGGCTGATATCAGTCACATATAATGTAATGTCTGGAGGATATAATAGTGCTGGAGTGATATAAGAGGAGCGTCTGATATCAGTCACACATATGATGTAATGTCTCTGGAGGATATAATAGTACTGGAGTGATATAAGAGGAGCGGCTGATATCAGTCACATATGATGTAATGTCTCTGGAGGATATAATAGTGCTGGAGTGATATAAGAGGAGCGGCTGATATCAGTCACATATGATGTAATGTCTCTGGAGGATATAATAGTGCTGGAGTGTTATAAGAGCAGCGGCTGATATCAGTCACACATGATGTAATGTCTCTGGAGGATATAATAGTACTGGAGTGATATAAGAGAAGCGGCTGATATCAGTCACACATATGATGTAATGTCTCTGGAGGATATAATAGTACTGGAGTGATATAAGAGGAGCGGCTGATATCAGTCACACATATGATGTAATGTCTCTGGAGGATATAATAGTACTGGAGTGTTATAAGAGGAGCGGCTGATATCAGTCACATATGATGTAATGTCTCTGGAGGATATAATAGTACTGGAGTGATATAAGAGGAGCGGCTGATATCAGTCACATATGATGTAATGTCTCTGGAGGATATAATAGTACTGGAGTGATATAAGAGGAGCGGCTGATATCAGTCACACATATGATGTAATGTCTCTGGAGGATATAATAGTGCTGGAGTGATATAAGAGGAGCGGCTGATATCAGTCACACATATGATGTAATGTCTCTGGAGGATATAATAGTACTGGAGTGATATAAGAGGAGCGGCTGATATCAGTCACACATATGATGTAATGTCTCTGGAGGATATAATAGTACTGGAGTGATATAAGAGGAGCGGCTGATATCAGTCACACATATGATGTAATGTCTCTGGAGGATATAATAGTGCTGGAGTGATATAAGAGGAGCGGCTGATATCAGTCACACATATGATGTAATGTCTCTGGAGGATATAATAGTACTGGAGTGTTATAAGAGGAGCGGCTGATATCAGTCACACATATGATGTAATGTCTCTGGAGGATATAATAGTACTGGAGTGATATAAGAGGAGCGGCTGATATCAGTCACATATGATGTAATGTCTCTGGAGGATATAATAGTGCTGGAGTGATATAAGAGGAGCGGCTGATATCAGTCACATATATGATGTAATGTCTCTGGAGGATATAATAGTGCTGGAGTGATATAAGAGGAGCGGCTGATATCAGTCACATATGATGTAATGTCTCTGGGGGATATAATAGTACTGGAGTGATATAAGAGGAGCGGCTGATATCAGTCACATATGATGTAATGTCTCTGGAGGATATAATAGTGCTGGAGTGTTATAAGAGGAGCGGCTGATATCAGTCACACATATGATGTAATGTCTCTGGAGGATATAATAGTGCTGGAGTGATATAAGAGGAGCGGCTGATATCAGTCACATATATGATGTAATGTCTCTGGAGGATATAATAGTGCTGGAGTGATATAAGAGGAGCGGCTGATATCAGTCACATATGATGTAATGTCTGGAGGATATAATAGTACTGGAGTGTTATAAGAGGAGCGGCTGATATCTGTCACATATGATGTAATGTCTCTGGAGGATATAATAGTGCTGGAGTGTTATAAGAGGAGCGGCTGATATCAGTCACACATATGATGTAATGTCTCTGGAGGATATAATAGTACTGGAGTGATATAAGAGGAGCGGCTGATATCAGTCACACATGATGTAATGTCTCTGGAGGATATAATAGTACTGGAGTGATATAAGAGGAGCGGCTGATATCAGTCACACATATGATGTAATGTCTCTGGAGGATATAATAGTACTGGAGTGATATAAGAGGAGCGGCTGATATCAGTCACACATGATGTAATGTCTCTGGAGGATATAATAGTACTGGAGTGATATAAGAGGAGCGGCTGATATCAGTCACACATATGATGTAATGTCTCTGGAGGATATAATAGTACTGGAGTGATATAAGAGGAGCGGCTGATATCAGTCACACATGATGTAATGTCTCTGGAGGATATAATAGTACTGGAGTGATATAAGAGGAGCGGCTGATATCAGTCACACATATGATGTAATGTCTCTGGATGATATAATAGTGCTGGAGTGATATAAGAGGAGCGGCTGATATCAGTCACACATATGATGTAATGTCTCTGGAGGATATAATAGTGCTGGAGTGATATAAGAGGAGCGGCTGATATCAGTCACATATATGATGTAATGTCTCTGGAGGATATAATAGTGCTGGAGTGATATAAGAGGAGCGGCTGATATCAGTCACATATGATGTAATGTCTCTGGGGGATATAATAGTACTGGAGTGATATAAGAGGAGCGGCTGATATCAGTCACACATATGATGTAATGTCTCTGGAGGATATAATAGTGCTGGAGTGATATAAGAGGAGCGGCTGATATCAGTCACACATATGATGTAATGTCTCTGGAGGATATAATAGTGCTGGAGTGATATAAGAGGAGCGGCTGATATCAGTCACACATATGATGTAATGTATCTGGAGGATATAATAGTACTGGAGTGATATAAGAGGAGCGGCTGATATCAGTCACACATATGATGTAATGTCTCTGGATGATATAATAGTGCTGGAGTGATATAAGAGGAGCGGCTGATATCAGTCACACATATGATGTAATGTCTCTGGATGATATAATAGTGCTGGAGTGTTATAAGAGGAGCGGCTGATATCAGTCACATATATGATGTAATGTCTCTGGAGGATATAATAGTACTGGAGTGATATAAGAGGAGCGGCTGATATCAGTCACATATATGATGTAATGTCTCTGGAGGATATAATAGTACTGGAGTGTTATAAGAGGAGCGGCTGATATCAGTCACACATATGATGTAATGTCTCTGGAGGATATAATAGTACTGGAGTGATATAAGAGGAGCGGCTGATATCAGTCACATATGATGTAATGTCTCTGGAGGATATAATAGTGCTGGAGTGATATAAGAGGAGCGGCTGATATCAGTCACATATATGATGTAATGTCTCTGGAGGATATAATAGTGCTGGAGTGATATAAGAGGAGCGGCTGATATCAGTCACATATGATGTAATGTCTCTGGGGGATATAATAGTACTGGAGTGATATAAGAGGAGCGGCTGATATCAGTCACATATGATGTAATGTCTCTGGAGGATATAATAGTGCTGGAGTGTTATAAGAGGAGCGGCTGATATCAGTCACACATATGATGTAATGTCTCTGGAGGATATAATAGTGCTGGAGTGATATAAGAGGAGCGGCTGATATCAGTCACATATATGATGTAATGTCTCTGGAGGATATAATAGTGCTGGAGTGATATAAGAGGAGCGGCTGATATCAGTCACATATGATGTAATGTCTGGAGGATATAATAGTACTGGAGTGTTATAAGAGGAGCGGCTGATATCTGTCACATATGATGTAATGTCTCTGGAGGATATAATAGTGCTGGAGTGTTATAAGAGGAGCGGCTGATATCAGTCACACATATGATGTAATGTCTCTGGAGGATATAATAGTACTGGAGTGATATAAGAGGAGCGGCTGATATCAGTCACACATGATGTAATGTCTCTGGAGGATATAATAGTACTGGAGTGATATAAGAGGAGCGGCTGATATCAGTCACACATATGATGTAATGTCTCTGGAGGATATAATAGTACTGGAGTGATATAAGAGGAGCGGCTGATATCAGTCACACATGATGTAATGTCTCTGGAGGATATAATAGTACTGGAGTGATATAAGAGGAGCGGCTGATATCAGTCACACATATGATGTAATGTCTCTGGAGGATATAATAGTACTGGAGTGATATAAGAGGAGCGGCTGATATCAGTCACACATGATGTAATGTCTCTGGAGGATATAATAGTACTGGAGTGATATAAGAGGAGCGGCTGATATCAGTCACACATATGATGTAATGTCTCTGGATGATATAATAGTGCTGGAGTGATATAAGAGGAGCGGCTGATATCAGTCACACATATGATGTAATGTCTCTGGAGGATATAATAGTGCTGGAGTGATATAAGAGGAGCGGCTGATATCAGTCACATATATGATGTAATGTCTCTGGAGGATATAATAGTGCTGGAGTGATATAAGAGGAGCGGCTGATATCAGTCACATATGATGTAATGTCTCTGGGGGATATAATAGTACTGGAGTGATATAAGAGGAGCGGCTGATATCAGTCACACATATGATGTAATGTCTCTGGAGGATATAATAGTGCTGGAGTGATATAAGAGGAGCGGCTGATATCAGTCACACATATGATGTAATGTCTCTGGAGGATATAATAGTGCTGGAGTGATATAAGAGGAGCGGCTGATATCAGTCACACATATGATGTAATGTATCTGGAGGATATAATAGTACTGGAGTGATATAAGAGGAGCGGCTGATATCAGTCACACATAGATGTAATGTCTCTGGATGATATAATAGTGCTGGAGTGATATAAGAGGAGCGGCTGATATCAGTCACACATATGATGTAATGTCTCTGGATGATATAATAGTGCTGGAGTGTTATAAGAGGAGCGGCTGATATCAGTCACATATATGATGTAATGTCTCTGGAGGATATAATAGTACTGGAGTGATATAAGAGGAGCGGCTGATATCAGTCACATATATGATGTAATGTCTCTGGAGGATATAATAGTACTGGAGTGTTATAAGAGGAGCGGCTGATATCAGTCACACATATGATGTAATGTCTCTGGAGGATATAATAGTACTGGAGTGATATAAGAGGAGCGGCTGATATCAGTCACATATGATGTAATGTCTCTGGAGGATATAATAGTGCTGGAGTGATATAAGAGGAGCGGCTGATATCAGTCACATATATGATGTAATGTCTCTGGAGGATATAATAGTGCTGGAGTGATATAAGAGGAGCGGCTGATATCAGTCACATATGATGTAATGTCTCTGGGGGATATAATAGTACTGGAGTGATATAAGAGGAGCGGCTGATATCAGTCACATATGATGTAATGTCTCTGGAGGATATAATAGTGCTGGAGTGTTATAAGAGGAGCGGCTGATATCAGTCACACATATGATGTAATGTCTCTGGAGGATATAATAGTGCTGGAGTGATATAAGAGGAGCGGCTGATATCAGTCACATATATGATGTAATGTCTCTGGAGGATATAATAGTGCTGGAGTGATATAAGAGGAGCGGCTGATATCAGTCACATATGATGTAATGTCTGGAGGATATAATAGTACTGGAGTGTTATAAGAGGAGCGGCTGATATCTGTCACATATGATGTAATGTCTCTGGAGGATATAATAGTGCTGGAGTGTTATAAGAGGAGCGGCTGATATCAGTCACACATATGATGTAATGTCTCTGGAGGATATAATAGTACTGGAGTGATATAAGAGGAGCGGCTGATATCAGTCACACATGATGTAATGTCTCTGGAGGATATAATAGTACTGGAGTGATATAAGAGGAGCGGCTGATATCAGTCACACATATGATGTAATGTCTCTGGAGGATATAATAGTACTGGAGTGATATAAGAGGAGCGGCTGATATCAGTCACACATGATGTAATGTCTCTGGAGGATATAATAGTACTGGAGTGATATAAGAGGAGCGGCTGATATCAGTCACACATATGATGTAATGTCTCTGGAGGATATAATAGTACTGGAGTGATATAAGAGGAGCGGCTGATATCAGTCACACATGATGTAATGTCTCTGGAGGATATAATAGTACTGGAGTGATATAAGAGGAGCGGCTGATATCAGTCACACATATGATGTAATGTCTCTGGATGATATAATAGTGCTGGAGTGATATAAGAGGAGCGGCTGATATCAGTCACACATATGATGTAATGTCTCTGGAGGATATAATAGTGCTGGAGTGATATAAGAGGAGCGGCTGATATCAGTCACATATATGATGTAATGTCTCTGGAGGATATAATAGTGCTGGAGTGATATAAGAGGAGCGGCTGATATCAGTCACATATGATGTAATGTCTCTGGGGGATATAATAGTACTGGAGTGATATAAGAGGAGCGGCTGATATCAGTCACACATATGATGTAATGTCTCTGGAGGATATAATAGTGCTGGAGTGATATAAGAGGAGCGGCTGATATCAGTCACACATATGATGTAATGTCTCTGGAGGATATAATAGTGCTGGAGTGATATAAGAGGAGCGGCTGATATCAGTCACACATATGATGTAATGTATCTGGAGGATATAATAGTACTGGAGTGATATAAGAGGAGCGGCTGATATCAGTCACACATATGATGTAATGTCTCTGGATGATATAATAGTGCTGGAGTGATATAAGAGGAGCGGCTGATATCAGTCACACATATGATGTAATGTCTCTGGATGATATAATAGTGCTGGAGTGTTATAAGAGGAGCGGCTGATATCAGTCACATATATGATGTAATGTCTCTGGAGGATATAATAGTACTGGAGTGATATAAGAGGAGCGGCTGATATCAGTCACATATATGATGTAATGTCTCTGGAGGATATAATAGTGCTGGAGTGTTATAAGAGGAGCGGCTGATATCAGTCACATATGATGTAATGTCTCTGGAGGATATAATAGTGCTGGAGTGATATAAGAGGAGCGGCTGATATCAGTCACACATATGATGTAATGTCTCTGGAGGATATAATAGTACTGGAGTGATATAAGAGGAGCGGCTGATATCAGTCACACATATGATGTAATGTCTCTGGAGGATATAATAGTACTGGAGTGTTATAAGAGGAGCGGCTGATATCAGTCACACATATGATGTAATGTCTCTGGAGGATATAATAGTACTGGAGGATATAAGAGGAGCGGCTGATATCAGTCACACATATGATGTAGTGTCTCTGGAGGATATAATAGTACTGGAGTGATATAAGAGGAGCGGCTGATATCAGTCACACATATGATGTAATGTCTCTGGAGGATATAATAGTACTGGAGTGATATAAGAGGAGCGGCTGATATCAGTCACACATATGATGTAATGTCTCTGGAGGATATAATAGTACTGGAGTGATATAAGAGGAGCGGCTGATATCAGTCACATATGATGTAATGTCTCTGGAGGATATAATAGTACTGGAGTGTTATAAGAGGAGCGGCTGATATCAGTCACACATATGATGTAATGTCTCTGGAGGATATAATAGTGCTGGAGTGTTATAAGAGGAGCGGCTGATATCAGTCACATGATGTAATGTC
>NW_027463906.1:53530-97107 GCF_050947455.1 Rhinoderma darwinii
ATCAGTCACATATGATGTAATGTCTCTGGAGGATATAATAGTACTGGAGTGTTATAAGAGGAGCGGCTGATATCAGTCACACATGATGTAATGTCTCTGGAGGATATAGTAGTACTGGAGTGATGTAAGAGGAGCGGCTGATATCAGTCACATATGATGTAATGTCTCTGGAGGATATAATAGTGCTGGAGTGTTATAAGAGGAGCGGCTGATATCAGTCACATATAATGTAATGTCTCTGGAGGATATAATAGTGCTGGAGTGATGTAAGAGGAGCGGCTGATATCAGTCACATATGATGTAATGTCTCTGGAGGATATAATAGTGCTGGAGTGATGTAAGAGGAGCGGCTGATATCAGTCACATATGATGTAATGTCTCTGGAGGATATAATAGTGCTGGAGTGTTATAAGAGGAGCGGCTGATATCAGTCACATATGATGTAATGTCTCTGGAGGATATAATAGTGCTGGAGTGATATGAGAGGAGCTGCTGATATCAGTCACATATGATGTAATGTCTCTGGAGGATATAATAGTACTGGAGTGATATAAGAGGAGCGGCTGATATCAGTCACATATGATGTAATGTCTCTGGGGGATATAATAGTACTGGAGTGTTATAAGAAGGGCGGCTGATATCAGTCACACATATGATGTAATGTCTCTGGAGGATATAATAGTGCTGGAGTGATATAAGAGGAGCGGCTGATATCAGTCACACATGATGTAATGTCTCTGGAGGATATAATAGTGCTGGAGTGATATAAGAGGAGCGGCTGATATCAGTCACATATGATGTAATGTCTCTGGGGGATATAATAGTACTGGAGTGTTATAAGAAGAGCGGCTGATATCAGTCACACATATGATGTAATGTCTCTGGGGGATATAATAGTACTGGAGTGTTATAAGAGGAGCGGCTGATATCAGTCACATATATGATGTAATGTCTCTGGGGGATATAATAGTACTGGAGTGTTATAAGAAGGGCGGCTGATATCAGTCACACATATGATGTAATGTCTCTGGAGGATATAATAGTGCTGGAGTGATATAAGAGGAGCGGCTGATATCAGTCACACATGATGTAATGTCTCTGGAGGATATAATAGTGCTGGAGTGATATAAGAGGAGCGGCTGATATCAGTCACATATAATGTAATGTCTGGAGGATATAATAGTGCTGGAGTGATATAAGAGGAGCGTCTGATATCAGTCACACATATGATGTAATGTCTCTGGAGGATATAATAGTACTGGAGTGATATAAGAGGAGCGGCTGATATCAGTCACATATGATGTAATGTCTCTGGAGGATATAATAGTGCTGGAGTGATATAAGAGGAGCGGCTGATATCAGTCACACATGATGTAATGTCTCTGGAGGATATAATAGTGCTGGAGTGATATAAGAGGAGCGGCTGATATCAGTCACATATGATGTAATGTCTCTGGAGGATATAATAGTGCTGGAGTGTTATAAGAGCAGCGGCTGATATCAGTCACACATGATGTAATGTCTCTGGAGGATATAATAGTACTGGAGTGATATAAGAGGAGCGGCTGATATCAGTCACATATATGATGTAATGTCTCTGGAGGATATAATAGTACTGGAGTGATATAAGAGGAGCGGCTGATATCAGTCACACATATGATGTAATGTCTCTGGAGGATATAATAGTACTGGAGTGATATAAGAGGAGCGGCTGATATCAGTCACACATATGATGTAATGTCTCTGGAGGATATAATAGTACTGGAGTGTTATAAGAGGAGCGGCTGATATCAGTCACATATGATGTAATGTCTGGAGGATATAATAGTACTGGAGTGATATAAGAGGAGCGGCTAATATCAGTCACACATATGATGTAATGTCTCTGGAGGATATAATAGTACTGGAGTGATATAAGAGGAGCGGCTGATATCAGTCACATATGATGTAATGTCTCTGGAGGATAGAATAGTGCTGGAGTGATATAAGAGGAGCGGCTGATATCAGTCACACATATGATGTAATGTCTCTGGAGGATATATTAGTGCTGGAGTGATATAAGAGGAGCGGCTGATATCAGTCACATATGATGTAATGTCTCTGGAGGATATAATAGTACTGGAGTGATATAAGAGGAGCGGCTGATATCAGTCACACATATGATGTAATGTCTCTGGAGGATATAATAGTACTGGAGTGATATAAGAGGAGCGGCTGATATCCATGTCACATATGATGTAATGTCTGGAGGATATAATAGTGCTGGAGTGATATAAGAGGATCGGCTGATATCCATGTCACATATGATGTAATGTCTGGAGGATATAATAGTACTGGAGTGATATAAGAGGAGCGGCTGATATCAGTCACACATATGATGTAATGTCTGGAGGATATAATAGTACTGGAGTGATATAAGAGGAGCGGCTGATATCAGTCACATATATGATGTAATGTCTGGAGGATATAATAGTACTGGAGTGATATAAGAGGAGCTGCTGATATCAGTCACATATGATGTAATGTCTCTGGAGGATATAATAGTGCTGGAGTGTTATAAGAGGAGCGGCTGATATCAGTCACATATATGATGTAATGTCTGGAGGATATAATAGTGCTGGAGTGATATAAGAGGAGCGGCTGATATCAGTCACACATATGATGTAATGTCTCTGGAGGATATAATCGTGCTGGAGTGATATAGGAGGAGCGGCTGATATCAGTCACATATGATGTAATGTCTGGAGGATATAATAGTGCTGGAGTGATATAAGAGGAGCGGCTGATATCAGTCACACATATGATGTAATGTCTCTGGAGGATATAATAGTGCTGGAGTGGTATAAGAGGAGCGGCTGATATCAGTCACATATGATGTAATGTCTCTGGAGGATATAATAGTGCTGGAGTGTTATAAGAGGAGCGGCTGATATCAGTCACACATATGATGTAATGTCTCTGGAGGATATAATAGTGCTGGAGTGTTATAAGAGGAGCGGCTGATATCAGTCACACATGATGTAATGTCTCTGGAGGATATAATAGTACTGGAGTGATATAAGAGGAGCGGCTGATATCAGTTACACATATGATGTAATGTCTCTGGAGGATATAATAGTATTGGAGTGATATAAGAGGAGCGGCTGATATCAGTCACATATGATGTAATGTCTCTGGAGGATATAATAGTACTGGAGTGATATAAGAGGAGCGGCTGATATCAGTCACATATGATGTAATGTCTCTGGAGGATATAATAGTACTGGAGTGATATAAGAGGAGCGGCTGATATTAGTCACATATGATGTAATGTCTCTGGAGGATATAATAGTGCTGGAGTGATATAAGAGGAGCGGCTGATATCAGTCACACATATGATGTAATGTCTGGAGGATATAATAGTACTGGAGTGATATAAGAGGAGCGGCTGATATCAGTCACACATATGATGTAATGTCTGGAGGATATAATAGTACTGGAGTGATATAAGAGGAGCGGCTGATATCAGTCACATATGATGTTATGTCTCTGGAGGATATAATAGTACTGGAGCGTTATAAGAGGAGCGGCTGATATCAGTCACATATGATGTAATGTCTCTGGAGGATATAATAGTGCTGGAGTGTTATAAGAGGAGCGGCTGATATCAGTCACATATGATGTAATGTCTCTGGAGGATATAATAGTACTGGAGTGATATAAGAGGAGCGGCTGATATCAGTCACATATGATGTAATGTCTCTGGAGGATATAATAGTGCTGGAGTGATATAAGAGGAGCGGCTGATATCAGTCACATATGATGTAATGTCTCTGGAGGATATAATAGTGCTGGAGTGTTATAAGAGGAGCGGCTGATATCAGTCACACATATGATGTAATGTCTCTGGAGGATATAATAGTACTGGAGTGATATAAGAGGAGCGGCTGATATCAGTCACACATATGATGTAATGTCTCTGGAGGATATAATCGTACTGGAGTGTTATAAGAGGAGCGGCTGATATCAGTCACATATGATGTAATGTCTCTGGAGGATATAATAGTGCTGGAGTGATATAAGAGGAGCGGCTGATATCAGTCACACATATGATGTAATGTCTCTGGAGGATATAATAGTGCTGGAGTGATATAAGAGGAGCGGCTGAGATCAGTCACATATGATGTAATGTCTCTGGAGGATATAATAGTGCTGGAGTGATATAAGAGGAGCGGCTGAGATCAGTCACACATGATGTAATGTCTCTGGAGGATATAATAGTACTGGAGTGATATAAGAGGAGCGGCTGATATCAGTCACATATAATGTAATGTCTCTGGAGGATATAATAGTACTGGAGTGATATAAGAGGAGCGGCTGATATCAGTCACACATATGATGTAATGTCTGGAGGATATAATAGTGCTGGAGTGTTATAAGAGGAGCGGCTGATATCAGTCACATATGATGTAATGTCTCTGGAGGATATAATAGTACTGGAGTGATATAAGAGGAGCGGCTGATATCAGTCACATATGATGTAATGTCTCTGGAGGATATAATAGTGATGGAGTGATATAAGAGAAGCGGCTGATATCAGTCACATATAATGTAATGTCTCTGGGGGATATAATAGTACTGGAGTGATATAAGAGGAGCGGCTGATATCAGTCACACATATGATGTAATGTCTGGAGGATATAATAGTACTGGAGTGATATAAGAGGAGCGGCTGATATCAGTCACACATATGATGTAATGTCTCTGGAGGATATAATAGTACTGGAGTGATATAAGAGGAGCGGCTGATATCAGTCACATATGATGTAATGTCTCTGGAGGATATAATAGTGCTGGAGTGTTATAAGAGGAGCGGCTGATATCAGTCACACATATGATGTAATGTCTCTGGAGGATATAATAGTACTGGAGTGATATAAGAGGAGCGGCTGATATCAGTCACATATGATGTAATGTCTCTGGAGGATATAATAGTGCTGGAGTGATATAAGAGGAGCGGCTAATATCAGTCAAATATAATGTAATGTCTCTGGAGGATATAATAGTGCTGGAGTGATATAAGAGGAGCGGCTGATATCAGTCACACATATGATGTAATGTCTCTGGAGGATATAATAGTACTGGAGTGATATAAGAGGAGCGGCTGATATCAGTCACACATATAATGTAATGTCTCTGGAGGATATAATAGTGCTGGAGTGATATGAGAGGAGCTGCTGATATCAGTCACACATATGATGTAATGTCTCTGGAGGATATAATAGTACTGGAGTGTTATAAGAGGAGCGGCTGATATCAGTCACATATATGATGTAATGTCTCTGGAGGATATAATAGTACTGGAGTGATATAAGAGGAGCGGCTGATATCAGTCACATATGATGTAATGTCTCTGGAGGATATAATAGTGCTGGAGTGATATAAGAGGAGCGGCTGATATCAGTCACATATGATGTAATGTCTCTGGGGGATATAATAGTACTGGAGTGTTATAAGAAGAGCGGCTGATATCAGTCACACATATGATGTAATGTCTCTGGGGGATATAATAGTGCTGGAGTGATATGAGAGGAGCGGCTGATATCAGTCACACATATGATGTAATGTCTCTGGAGGATATAATAGTACTGGAGTGCTATAAGAGGAGCGGCTGATATCAGTCACACATATGATGTAATGTCTCTGGAGGATATAATAGTACTGGAGTGTTATAAGAGGAGCGGCTGATATCAGTCACATATATGATGTAATGTCTGGAGGATATAATAGTGCTGGAGTGATATAAGAGGAGCGGCTGATATCAGTCACACATGATGTAATGTCTCTGGAGGATATAATAGTGCTGGAGTGATATAAGAGGAGCGGCTGATATCAGTCACATATGATGTAATGTCTGGAGGATATAATAGTACTGGAGTGATATAAGAGGAGCGGCTGATATCAGTCACACATATGATGTAATGTCTCTGGAGGATATAATAGTACTGGAGTGATATAAGAGGAGCGGCTGATATCAGTCACACATATGATGTAATGTCTCTGGAGGATATAATAGTACTGGAGTGATATAAGAGGAGCGGCTGATATCAGTCACATATGATGTAATGTCTCTGGAGGATATAATAGTGCTGGAGTGATATAAGAGGAGCGGCTAATATCAGTCACATATATGATGTAATGTCTCTGGGGGATATAATAGTACTGGAGTGTTATAAGAAGGGCGGCTGATATCAGTCACACATATGATGTAATGTCTCTGGAGGATATAATAGTGCTGGAGTGATATAAGAGGAGCGGCTGATATCAGTCACACATGATGTAATGTCTCTGGAGGATATAATAGTGCTGGAGTGATATGAGAGGAGCTGCTGATATCAGTCACATATGATGTAATGTCTGGAGGATATAATAGTACTGGAGTGATATAAGAGGAGCGGCTGATATCAGTCACATATGATGTAATGTCTCTGGAGGATATAATAGTGCTGGAGTGTTATAAGAAGAGCGGCTGATATCAGTCACACATATGATGTAATGTCTCTGGAGGATATAATAGTGCTGGAGTGATATAAGAGGAGCGGCTGATATCAGTCACACATGATGTAATGTCTCTGGAGGATATAATAGTGCTGGAGGGATATAAGAGGAGCGGCTGATATCAGTCACACATATGATGTAATGTCTCTGGAGGATATAATAGTGCTGGAGTGATATAAGAGGAGCGGCTGATATCAGTCACATATGATGTAATGTCTCTGGAGGATATAATAGTGCTGGAGGGATATAAGAGGAGCGGCTGATATCAGTCACACATATGATGTAATGTCTCTGGAGGATATAATAGTGCTGGAGTGATATAAGAGGAGCGGCTGATATCAGTCACACATATGATGTAATGTCTCTGGAGGATATAATAGTACTGGAGTGATATAAGAGGAGCGGCTGATATCAGTCACACATATGATGTAATGTCTCTGGAGGATATAATAGTACTGGAGTGATATAAGAGGAGCGGCTGATATCAGTCACATATATGATGTAATGTCTCTGGAGGATATAATAGTGCTGGAGTGATATAAGAGGAGCGGCTGATATCAGTCACACGTATGATATAATGTCTCTGGAGGATATAATAGTGCTGGAGTGATATAAGAGGAGCGGCTGATATCAGTCACACATATGATGTAATGTCTCTGGAGGATATAATAGTACTGGAGTGATATAAGAGGAGCGGCTGATATCAGTCACACATGATGTAATGTCTCTGGAGGATATAATAGTGCTGGAGTGTTATAAGAGGAGCGGCTGATATCAGTCACACATATGATGTAATGTCTCTGGAGGATATAATAGTACTGGAGTGATATAAGAGGAGCGGCTGATATCAGTCACACATATGATGTAATGTCTCTGGAGGATATAATAGTACTGGAGTGATATAAGAGGAGCGGCTGATATCAGTCACATATGATGTAATGTCTGGAGGATATAATAGTACTGGAGTGATATAAGAGGAGCGGCTGATATCAGTCACACATATGATGTAATGTCTCTGGAGGATATAATAGTACTGGAGTGATATAAGAGGAGCGGCTGATATCAGTCACACATGATGTAATGTCTCTGGAGGATATAATAGTGCTGGAGTGATATAAGAGGAGCGGCTGATATCAGTGATATGATTGGTGGATGAGGAGGAGAATAAGTAGTGATGACATGAGTATATGTAGATGAGGAGGATGACTGGTAGATGAGGGGGATGATGACTGGTAGATGAGGGGGATGATGACTGGTGGATGAGGGAGATGATGATTGGTAGATGATGGGGATGAGGAGGAGGATGATGACTGGTAGATGAGGGGGATGATGACTGGTAGATGAGGGGGATGATGACTGGTAGATGATGGGGATGATGAATGGGGGATGAGGAGGATGATTGGTGGATGAGGAGGATGATGATGAGGAGGATGATGACTGGTGGATGATGGGGGATGAGGATGATGACTGGTAGATGATGGAGGATGACTGGTAGATGAGGGGGATGATGACTGGTAGATAATGGGGGATGAGGAGGATGATTGGTAGATGATGGGGGATGAGGAGGATGATGACTGGTAGGTGATGGGGGTTGAGGGGGATGATGACTGGTGGATGAGGAGGATGATGACTGGTAGATAATGGGGAATGAGGAGGATAATGGATGATGACTGGTAGGTGATGGGGGATGAGGGGGATGATGACTGGTAGATGATGTGGATGATGGGGGATGAGGAGGATGATGGGGATGAGGATGATGACTGGTAGATGATGGGGGATGATGGGATATGACTGGTAGATGGGTCATGAGGAGGATGATTGGTAGATGATGGGGGATGAGGAGGATGATGACTGGGGGATGAGGAGGACGATGACTGTTGGATGATGGGGATGAGGAGGGTGATGACTGGTAGATGATGTGGATGATGGATGATTGGTAGATGATGGGGGATGAGGGGGATGATGACTGGTGGATGATGATGAGGAGGATGATTGGTGGATGATGATCACTGGTAGATGATGGGGGGTGAGGAGGATGATGGATGATTGGTAGATGATGGGGGATGAGGAGGATGATGACTGGTACATGAGGGGGATGATGACTGGTAGATGGGGATGAGGTGGATGATGACTGGTGGATGATGGGGATGAGGAGGGTGCTGACTGGTAGATGATGGTGGATGAGGTGGATGATGACTGGTAGATGATGGGGGATGAGGAGGATGATGACTGGTGGATGATGGAGATGAGGAGGAGGATGATGACTGGTGGATGATGGAGATGAGGAGGATGATGGATGATGACTGGTAGATGAGGGGGATGATGACTGGTAGATGAGGGGGATGATGAGGAGGATGATGTCTGGTAGGTGATGGGGGATGAGGGGGATGATTGGTAGATGATGGGGGATGAGGAGGATGATTGGTAGATGATGGGGGATGAGGAGGATGATGACTGGTAGATGATGGGGATGAGGAGGATGATCACTGGTAGATAATGGGGAATGAGGAGGATAATGGATGATGACTGGTAGGTGATGGGGGATGATGATTGGTGGATGATGGGGGATGAGGATGATTGGTAGATGATGGGGGATGAGGAGGATGATGACTGGTATATGATGGGAGATGAGGAGGATGATGACTGGTAGATGATGGAGGATGATGACTGGTGGATGATGGATGATGACTGGTAGATGGGTCATGAGGAGGATGATTGGTAGATGATGGGGGATGAGGAGGATGATGACTTGTGGATGATGGGGGATGAGGAGGACGATGACTGTTGGATGATGTGGGATGAGGAGGATGATTACTGGTAGATGATGGGGATGAGGAGGGTGATGACTGGTAGATGATGGGGGATGAGGGGGATGACTGATGGATGATGACTGGTAGATGATGGGGGATAAGGAGGATGATGATGACTGGTAGATGAGGGAGGATGATGACTGGTGGATGATGGGGGATGAGGAGGATGATTGGTAGATGATGGGGGTTGAGGAGGATGATGACTGGTCGATGGGAGATGAGGAGGATGATGACTGGTAGATGATGGAGGATGATGACTGGTAGATAATGGGTGATGAGGAGGATGATGGATGAAGACTTGTAGGTGATAGGGGATGATGACTGGTAGTTGATGGGGATGAGGAGGATGATAACTGGTAGATGATGGGGATGATTGGTAGATGATTGGGGATGAGGAGGATGATAACTGGTAGATGATGGGGATGATTGGTAGATGATGGGGGATGAGGAGGATGATATGGGGATGAGGAGGATGATGGATGATGACTGGTAGGTGATGGGGGATGAGGGGGATGATGACTGGTAGATGGGTCATGAGGAGGATGATTGGTAGATGAGGAGGATGATGACTTGTGGATGATGGGGGATGAGGAGGACGATGACTGTTGGATGATGGGGGATGAGGAGGATGATTACTGGTAGATGATGGGGATGAGGAGGGTGATGACTGGTAGATGAGGTGGATGATTGGTAGATGATGGGGGATGAGGGGGATGATGGATGAGGACTGGTAGATGATGGGGGATAAGGAGGATGATGGATGATTGGTAGATGATGGGGGATGTGGAGGATGATGCTTGGTAGATGATGGGGGATGAGGAGGATAATGACTGGTAGATGATGGAGGATGATGACTGGTAGATGATGACTGGTAGATTGTGATGAGGAGGATGATGACTTGTAGATGGGGATGAGGTGGATGATGACTGGTGGATGATGGGGATGAGGAGGGTGATGACTGGTAGATGGTGGATGAGGTGGATGATGGATTATTGGTAGATGATGGGGGATGATGGTTGATGACTGGTAGATGATGGGGTATGAGCAGGATGATTGGTGGATGATGGGGATGAGGAGGATGATGGTTGATGACTGGTAGATGATGGGGTATGAGCAGGATGATTGGTGGATGATGGGGATGAGGAGGATGATGACTGGGGGATGAGAAGGATGATTGGTAGATGATGGGGGGTGAGGAGGAGGAGGATGATGGATGATGACTGGTAGGTGATGGGGGATGATGACTGGTAGGTGATGGGGGATGATGACTGGTAGATGATGGAGGATGATGACTGGTAGATAATGGGGGATGAGGAGCATGATGGATGATGACTGGTAGATGGGTCATGAGGAGGATGATTGGTAGATGATGGGGGATGAGGAGGATGATGACTTGTGGATGATGGGGGATGAGGAGGACGATGACTGTTGGATGATGTGGGATGAGGAGGATGATTACTGGTAGATGATGGGGATGAGGAGGGTGATGACTGGTAGATGATGGGGGATGAGGGGGATGACTGATGGATGATGACTGGTAGATGATGGGGGATAAGGAGGATGATGATGACTGGTAGATGAGGGAGGATGATGACTGGTGGATGATGGGGGATGAGGAGGATGATTGGTAGATGATGGGGGTTGAGGAGGATGATGACTGGTCGATGGGAGATGAGGAGGATGATGACTGGTAGATGATGGAGGATGATGACTGGTAGATAATGGGTGATGAGGAGGATGATGGATGAAGACTTGTAGGTGATAGGGGATGATGACTGGTAGTTGATGGGGATGAGGAGGATGATAACTGGTAGATGATGGGGATGATTGGTAGATGATTGGGGATGAGGAGGATGATAACTGGTAGATGATGGGGATGATTGGTAGATGATGGGGGATGAGGAGGATGATATGGGGATGAGGAGGATGATGGATGATGACTGGTAGGTGATGGGGGATGAGGGGGATGATGACTGGTAGATGGGTCATGAGGAGGATGATTGGTAGATGAGGAGGATGATGACTTGTGGATGATGGGGGATGAGGAGGACGATGACTGGTAGATGATGGGGATGAGGAGGGTGATGACTGGTAGATGAGGTGGATGATTGGTAGATGATGGGGGATGAGGGGGATGATGGATGAGGACTGGTAGATGATGGGGGATAAGGAGGATGATGGATGATTGGTAGATGATGGGGGATGTGGAGGATGATGCTTGGTAGATGATGGGGGATGAGGAGGATAATGACTGGTAGATGATGGAGGATGATGACTGGTAGATGATGACTGGTAGATGGTGATGAGGAGGATGATGACTTGTAGATGGGGATGAGGTGGATGATGGATTATTGGTAGATGATGGGGGATGATGGTTGATGACTGGTAGATGATGGGGTATGAGCAGGATGATTGGTGGATGATGGGGATGAGGAGGATGATGACTGGGGGATGAGAAGGATGATTGGTAGATGATGGGGGGTGAGGAGGAGGATGATGGATGATGACTGGTAGGTGATGGGGGATGATGACTGGTAGGTGATGGGGGATGATGACTGGTAGATGATGGAGGATGATGACTGGTAGATAATGGGGGATGAGGAGCATGATGGATGATGACTGGTAGGTGATGGGGGATGAGGGGGATGATGACTTGTGGATGATGGGGGATGAGGAGGACGATGACTGTTGGATGATGTGGGATGAGGAGGATGATTACTGGTAGATGATGGGGATGAGGAGGGTGATGACTGGTAGATGATGGGGGATGAGTGGGATGACTGGTGGATGATGAGGAGGATGACTGGTGGATGATGACTGGTAGATGATGGGGGATAAGGAGGATGATGGATGATTGGTAGATGATGGGGGATGAGGAGGATGATGACTGGTAGATGGGGATGAGGTGGATGATGACTGGTGGACGATGGGGATGAGGAGGGTGATGACTGGTGGATGATGGATGATGACTGGTAGATGATGGGGGATGAGGAGGAAGATAACTGGGGGATGAGGTGGATGACTGATAGATGATGGGGGATGCGGAGGAGGATGTCTGGTAGATGGGGGATGAGGAGGATGATGACTCGGGGATGAGGTGGATGATGATTGGGGGATGAGGAGGATGATGACTGGTAGATGATGGGGATGAGGAGGATGATGACTGGAGGATGTTGACTGGTGGATGATGGGGATGAGGAGGATGATGACTGGTAGATGATGGGGGATGAGGAGGATGATGGAGGATGATGACTGGTGGATGATGGGGATGAGTAGGATGATGACTGGCAGATGATGACTGGTGGATGAGGAGGATGATGACTGGTGGATGAGGAGGATGATGACTGGTGGATGAGGAGGATGATGATGACTGGTAGATGATGGGGGATGAGGAGGATGATGGATGATTGGTAGATGATGGGGGATGAGGAGGATGATGGATGATTGGTAGATGATGGGGGATGAGGAGGATGATGGATGATTGGTGGATGATGGGGATGAGGAGGATGATGACTGGCAGATGATGGGGATGAGGAGGATGATGACTGGCAGATGATGGGGATGATGGGGATGAGGGGGATGATGACTGGTAGATGATGGGGATGATGACTGGTAGATGATGGAGGATGATGACTGGTGGATGATGGAGGATGATGAGGTGGATGATTACTGGTAGATGATGACTGGTGGATGATGGGGGATGAGGAGGATGATGACTGGCGGATGATGACTGGCAGATGATGGGGGATGATGACTGGTAGATGATGGGGGATGAGGTGGATGATGACTAGTGGATGATGGGGGATGAGGAGGATGACGGATGATGACTGGTGGATGATGAGGAGGAGGATGACTGGCAGATGATGGGGATGAGGGGGAGGATGATGACTGGTAGATGATGGAGGATGATTGGTGGATGATGGGGATGAGGAGGATGATGACTGGTGGATGATGGAGGATGATGACTGGGGGATGATTGGTGGATGAGGAGGATGATGACTGGGGGATGATTGGTGGATGAGGAGGATGATGACTGGTAGATGATGGGGGATGAGGAGGATGATGACTGGCAGATGATGATGAGGAGGATGATGACTGGTAGATGATGATGATGACTGGTAGATGATGGAGGATGATGACTGGAGGATGATGACTGGTGGATGATGGGGATGAGGAGGATGATGACTGGTAGATGATGGGGGATGATGGAGGATGATGACTGGTAGATGATGGGGATGATGGAGGATGATGACTGGTGGATGAGGAGGATGATGACTGGTGGATGAGGAGGATGATGACTGGTGGATGAGGAGGATGATGACTGGTGGATGAGGAGGATGATGACTGGTGGATGAGGAGGATGATGACTGGTGGATGAGGAGGATGATGACTGCGGGATGATTGGTGGATGATGACTGGTGGATGATGACTGGTAGATGATGATGTGAGATCTGTCACAGCCTCCTGAATATAATTCGCACTTCGCCTCCCTCCGGGGCTTTATATTGTACTTCTGAGATTACGTTGCAGGTTTTCCTGACCGTGGTTGACGTTTTGCGCTTCTTGTAGCCTCGTGATTGGACGGCGGGTTTTCTTCGCTTTTTGTAAGATCTGAGTCTTTCATCTCCCGTTACCATTAAGCCTAATAAAGACTTTGCTCGTTGCATGATACTGTGATGGGTTAATCTGTGAAGGGAGTCTTTTTTTTGCGCCGTCTCAGCCATGGATGGCGCTGCGTTTAATAACCGTTCTCCATTATCGTGTAATTAGGACTCCTGTAACGAAGGACGAGGACGAGGCAGAAATACAGAACGTTTCTCTAATGAACCGGAAAATGTTCTTCTTGTTCGGAGTCGCTGAATAGTCATTCAATTCTCGGGAGAATCGGCGCGACGGTTCCACGAGCTTCATCCATTACAATTAACATTTCATCTTCTATTTTTATCAACCGCTGATTAAAAGTCATTCTGTTTGACCAAATTGATAAGAATCCGTACACAGGGGCAGCAGTTGTGGAGTAGAAGCCCCATCATTGTCTGCCGCTAGTTACTTGTAGGGGAAACCAGTACAACAAGTATGTCACCCCCTCAGAGTCCCTCACTATGGGGGAGACTGGTCACCCCTCACTACACCCGGGAATGATGGGTAATAAATTAAGGTTAGGAAAAGGCACCAGTCCATCCCATTATCCAGAGCAAGGAAGACCACCCCTATCAGGCAAGAGACTATTGACTAACTTACAGTAGAGGCTCCATAGTGTGACTGCTCTTACAGTAGAGGGTCCATAGTGTGACTGCTCTTACAGTAGAGGTTCCATAGTGTGACTGCTCTTACAGTAGAGGCTCCATAGTGTGACTGCTCTTACAGTAGAGGGTCCATAGTGTGACTGCTCTTACAGTAGAGGTTCCATAGTGTGACTGATCTTACAGTAGAGGTTCCATAGTGTGACTGCTCTTACAGTAGAGGCTCCATAGTGTGACTGCTCTTACAGTAGAGGCTCCATAGTGTGACTGCTCTTACAGTAGAGGCTCCATAGTGTGACTGATCTTACAGTAGAGGCTCCATAGTGTGACTGATCTTACAGTAGAGGTTCCATAGTGTGACTGATCTTACAGTAGAGGCTCCATAGTGTGACTGATCTTACAGTAGAGGTTCCATAGTGTGACTGCTCTTACAGTAGAGGTTCCATAGTGTGACCGCTCTTACAGTAGAGGTTCCATAGTGTGACTGCTCTTACAGTAGAGGCTCCATAGTGTCACTTCTCTTACAGTAGAGGTTCCATAGTGTGACTGATCTTACAGTAGAGGCTCCATAGTGTCACTGCTCTTACAGTAGAGGTTCCATAGTGTGACTGATCTTACAGTAGAGGTTCCATAGTGTCACTGCTCTTACAGTAGAGGTTCCATAGTGTGACTGATCTTACAGTAGAGGCTCCATAGTGTGACTGCTCTTACAGTAGAGATTCCATAGTGTGACTGCTCTTACAGTAGAGGCTCCATAGTGTGACTGCTCTTACAGTAGAGGCTCCATAGTGTGACCGCTCTTACAGTAGAGGTTCCATAGTGTGACCGCTCTTACAGTAGAGGTTCCATAGTGTGACTGCTCTTACAGTAGAGGTTCCATAGTGTGACTGCTCTTACAGTAGAGGCTCCATAGTGTGACTGATCTTACAGTAGAGGCTCCATAGTGTGACTGCTCTTACAGTAGAGGCTCCATAGTGTGACCGATCTTACAGTAGAGGTTCCATAGTGTGACTGCTCTTACAGTAGAGGCTCCATAGTGTGACTGCTCTTACAGTAGAGGTTCCATAGTGTGACTGATCTTACAGTAGAGGTTCCATAGTGTGACTGCTCTTACAGTAGAGGTTCCATAGTGTGACCGCTCTTACAGTAGAGGTTCCATAGTGTGACTGATCTTACAGTAGAGGCTCCATAGTGTGACTGATCTTACAGTAGAGGTTCCATAGTGTGACTGATCTTACAGTAGAGCCTCCATAGTGTGACCGCTCTTACAGTAGAGGTTCCATAGTGTGACTGATCTTACAGTAGAGGCTCCATAGTGTGACCGCTCTTACAGTAGAGGCTCCATAGTGTGACTGCTCTTACAGTAGAGGCTCCATAGTGTGACTGATCTTACAGTAGAGGTTCCACAGTGTGACTGCTCTTACAGTAGAGGTTCCATAGTGTGACCGCTCTTACAGTAGAGGCTCCATAGTGTGACTGCTCTTACAGTAGAGGCTCCATAGTGTGACCGATCTTACAGTAGAGGCTCCATAGTGTGACTGCTCTTACAGTAGAGGCTCCATAGTGTGACTGCTCTTACAGTAGAGGCTCCATAGTGTGACTGCTCTTACAGTAGAGGCTCCATTGTGTGACTGCTCTTACAGCAGAGGTTCCATAGTGTGACTGATCTTACAGTAGAGGCTCCATAGTGTGACTGATCTTACAGTAGAGGTTCCATAGTGTGACTGATCTTACAGTATAGGCTCCATAGTGTGACTGCTCTTACAGTAGAGGTTCCATAGTGTGACTGATCTTACAGTAGAGGTTCCATAGTGTGACTGCTCTTACAGTAGAGGTTCCATAGTGTGACTGCTCTTACAGTAGAGGTTCCATAGTGTGACTGCTCTTACAGTAGAGGTTCCATAGTGTGACTGATCTTACAGTAGAGGTTCCATAGTGTGACTGATCTTACACTAGAGGTTCCATAGTGTGACTGCTCTTACAGTAGAGGTTCCATAGTGTGACTGCTCTTACAGTAGAGCCTCCATAGTGTGACTGCTCTTACAGTAGAGGTTCCATAGTGTGACTGATCTTACAGTAGAGGTTCCATAGTGTGAGCGCTCTTACAGTAGAGGTTCCATAGTGTGACCGATCTTACAGTAGAGGTTCCATAGTGTGACCGATCTTACAGTAGAGGTTCCATAGTGTGACTGATCTTACAGTAGAGGTTCCATAGTGTGACTGCTCTTACAGTAGAGGCTCCATAGTGTGACTGCTCTTACAGTAGAGGCTCCATAGTGTGACTGCTCTTACAGTAGAGGTTCCATAGTGTGACTGCTCTTACAGTAGAGGTTCCATAGTGTGACTGCTCTTACAGTAGAGGTTCCATAGTGTGACTGCTCTTACAGTAGAGGCTCCATAGTGTGACTGATCTTACAGTAGAGGGTCCATAGTGTGACCGCTCTTACAGTAGAGGTTCCATAGTGTGACCGCTCTTACAGTAGAGGTTCCATAGTGTGACCGCTCTTACAGTAGAGGTTCCATAGTGTGACTGATCTTACAGTAGAGGTTCCATAGTGTGACTGCTCTTACAGTAGAGGTTCCATAGTGTGACTGATCTTACAGTAGAGGCTCCATAGTGTGACTGATCTTACAGTAGAGGTTCCATAGTGTGACTGCTCTTACAGTAGAGGCTCCATAGTGTGACTGCTCTTACAGTAGAGCGTTGAATCCTGTAATTCGTGGTGTTTGGTGTCCCCGGGTGGCGGTGGGTTTGGTGTCCCCGGGTGGCGGTGGGTTTGGTGTCCTCCGTGTATTTTATTAGTTGTCCCCGGTCTGGGATGTTAGACGCCTCTTCTCATTGGGTCTCCATATTGGGTTTCAGGAGACATTGACATTTCCATAACGTTTCGATGATGGACTTGGGCTTTATTATATTTCAGGATCTGACTTCATCAAGACGTCCACAGGGAAGGAATCGGTCAATGCTACGTACCCCGTGGCCTTGGTAATGGTGCGGGCGATCCGGGATTTCTACTGGAAAACGGGCATCAAGGTAAATGTTGTCTGTCTCTAGAGTGACCCCGGGGCTTGGGAGGGCTCTGTGGTGAGGGGTCAGTGTTTTATCACCCTGAGGTTGGATTGTCCCGTGTGACTGTAGTTGTGTGGGACGTCTTCTCTGCCACATGTCCAGCTTGAGGTTATGACGTGGCCAGCGCACGCCATGCTCCGTGCCGCCTGTGTGACTGTAGTTGTGTGTCTGCCGCCCCGTGTGACTGCCGCCCTGATACTCCACTATCTGGGCAGATGCTGCCTAATGATTTAATCTCTTCTCCTCCTCGCTGCTCGTGTGCCGTGACGGCCGGCGCATTTCCTACACGTGAGCGGTCGTTGTCTCTCCTGGACGTTGTTACATGGGCGGGCGCCTTTACTTATGCTCATACAATAAATGGAACCTGAGTGTTGTGACCGCTCCGTCTCATCTCCCGTAATGTCCGCTAGGTTGGATTTAAACCTGCCGGAGGGATCCGTAGTGCGAAGGAAGCGCTCGTCTGGCTGTCGCTGATCAAGGAAGAGCTGGGTGATGATTGGCTGACGCCTCACCTGTTCCGTATTGGGGCCAGTACTCTGCTGGGTGACATTGAGAGACAGGTGAGTGTGATCCCTCGTGGGTTGGATGATATATAGAATTAGGGGGGGGGGGGGTGGTGAGTGTGTCAGGATCTCTGGGGTCACTACCTTATGGGTTACCCATTTTCTTACAGACTTGTAATTTCTGTTTCAGATTTATCATCACGTGACTGGACGTTACGCCGCGCACCATGATTTACCGATGGCCTAAGAACCGTAATAATGTAGCGAGCTCTGAAGTTAATTCTCAGGATTCCCCCCCCCCCCCCCCCCCCGTGTCTCCGATGTGTCTGTATGATGAGCAGGTCGGGGGCTGTGGGGTCACAATACTCGACCCTCCGTCACTGCCTCCTGGCGGCTCCACATGCTCTGAAATCCATGTTGTCATTGTTGTCGTCCTCCACTGTTTCCCATGACCCAGTTCCTTTGGGGCTCCACCTTCTACTCAGAGGAGTGACCCCAGAATACGGCGGGAGACATGACCCTTCCGGGGGGGTGCAGACGGAGGAGGCGACTGCTGAGCATGACGGGCTCGCCTGCTGAGCATGACGGGCTCGCCTGCTGAGCATGACGGGCTCGCCTGCTGAACATGACGGGCTCGCCTGCTGAACATGACGGGCTCGCCTGCTGAGCATGACGGGCTCGCCTGCTGAACATGACGGGCTCGCCTGCTGAGCATGACGGGTTCGCCTGCTGAGCATGACGGGTTCGCCTGCTGAGCATGACGGGCTCGCCTGCTGAACATGACGGGCTCGCCTGCTGAACATGACGGGCTCGCCTGCTGAGCATGACGGGTTCGCCTGCTGAGCATGACGGGCTCGCCTGCTGAACATGACGGGCTCGCCTGCTTTCTGTCTGCTAACCATAAAGACTTCTGAATAAATGTCCCGTGTTGTATAGTGTCTGGTGTTAGCAGAGCCGACACCGCGGAGCGCCCTGCTCCCCTATTCACAATGTTTGGTTTCAGTAGAACAATGATCTGGGTCTTGTAGGGTTCCAGTAATGTGCGGATGATGAGACACGGGCGGCCACTCTTCTGTAACCTCATATTAAAGCTACGGTCCTGCTGTGTACGTGAGACCACCAGTCTAACCCTGCGCTGGAGACCCTCTTCACTCTGTATACAGATTCATCCGTGTGGACTTGGGTTAAGTTCTCCGTCTTGTACTTGGGGGTACTCGCTCTCTCCTTTTGGGGTTAGAGGTATTATTCCTCCTCCCTCTTGGGGCCGTCTCTGGCCTCCTTGGAGTTAGTTTTTTACGCCCTCTTCTTCCCCTTTGGAGTTCTAGTTTGTTGCCGGCCTCCCCCGGGGTGGGGGTAGGGCGCTAGCCTCCCTCTTGGGGGAGTCAGGGAGGTGGGCAGTCGCCGGCCTCCCTTGCGGGGTCTCTATAAGGTTAGGCTCACTCTTTGTGTTGGGAGATTATAAGGTAAATATGGCAGAATTCTGGCTCAAATTGCGCCAAATTTATTATGAATTTTAGACACTTCAAAACTTGAGTTGGGTGTAAAAACTCTAGAATGCTCGAGGCAGCGAAGAGACAATCTAAACGCTGTGCGCCATTTCTTTGAAGCTGAATATTGGTGTAAATTAACTAAGATTTGATGTAACAAGAGAAGAGTTCCTAACATGTCTAGCAAGATATGCCACGTTTATCCAGCGTGCGCCATTTGTCACAGTTTTTGCCTAACTGGTCATTTTATCCATAAGAAAGTCGGGACTGTAATACTAAATCTCTCCAATGTTCCGCCACCCCCTGCCGCTGGATCTACACCCGAAGACTCCTTATAAAGAAAAAAGACAGAAAACGGCGCTCCTCTCCGGTAATGACGTTCAGGGATATGGACAGAATACGAGCAGTGGATCGAGGTCGACTTGCCTGCCGGAGTTCATCAGGAGCATCGGCAAAATGCGACTTTATAAGGTGTCGGGTCGATCTGACCCCAATGTCAGCAGTGTGCAGGCCCCGGAGTTGGGTGTGTAGCTCCAATGCTGGAGGTCCTCCCGTAGTCTGCTAATCAATGGCACTCAGATAAATTTCAGTCGTTACACGAGCGAGAGCGGGCTCAGTGCGAAAATTCACGTATCCTTCGAGTGAAAGTTATTGCTGGATTTGGACTGGAAAAGAATGTTTTAGGAGCAACGGGACAGCACAGAAGCGTCCCACTAAGGGCTTTCCTTACACCTTGCCACCGGACAGAAGACTGCAGACCATGAGGATGATTGCTCCCTCCACCGGACAGCAGACTGCAGACCGTGCGGACGATTCCTCCACCGGACAGAAGACTGCAGACCGTGAGGACGATTCCTCCCTCCACCGGACAGCAGACTGCAGACCGTGTGGACGATTCCTCCCTCCACCGGACAGAAGACTGCAGACCGTGTGGACGATTCCTCCCTCCACCGGACAGAAGACTGCAGACCGTGAGGACGATTCCTCCCTCCACCGGACAGAAGACCGCAGACCGTGAGGACGATTCCTCCCTCCACCGGACAGAAGACCGCAGACCGTGAGGACGAATCCTCCCTCCACCGGACAGAAGACCGCAGACCGTGAGGACGATTCCTCCCTCCACCGGACAGAAGACCGCGAGGACGATTCCTCCCGCCACCGGACAGAAGACCGTGAGGACGATTCCTCCCGCCACCGGACAGAAGACCGTGAGGACGATTCCTCCCGCCACCGGACAGAAGAACGTGAGGACGATTCCTCCCGCCAGCGGACAGAAGACCGTGAGGACGATTCCTCCCGTCACCGGACAGAAGACTGTGAGGACGATTCCTCCCGCCACCGGACAGAAGACCGAGAGGACGATTCCTCCCGCCACCGGACAGAAGACCGTGAGGGCGATTCCTCCCGCCACCTGACAGAAGACCGTGAGGACGATTCCTCCCGCCACCGGATAGAAGACCGTGAGGAAGATGCCTCCCGCCACCGGACAGAAGACTGCAGACCGTGAGGACGATTCCTCCCGCCACCGGACAGAAGACTGCAGACCGTGGGGACGATTCCTCCCTCCACCGGACAGAAGACTGCAGACCGTGAGGACGATTCCTCCCTCCACCGGACAGAAGACCGTGAGGACGATTCCTCCCGCCCCCGGACAGAAGACCGTGAGGACGATTCCTCCCTCCACCGGACCGAATACTGCAGACCGTGGGGACGATTCCTCCCTCCACCGGACAGAAGACTGCAGACCGTGGGGACGATTCCTCCCTCCACCGGACAGAAGACCGTGAGGACGATTCCTCCCTCCACCGGACAGAAGACCGTGAGGACGATTCCTCCCTCCACCGGACAGAAGACCGTGAGGACGATTCCTCCCTCCACCGGACGGAAGACCGTGAGGACGATTCCTCCCTCCACCGGACGGAAGACCGTGAGGACGATTCCTCCCGCCACCGGACAGAAGACCGTGAGGACGATTCCTCCCGCCACCGGACAGAAGACCGTGAGGACGATTCCTCCCGCCACTGGACAGAAGACCGTGAGGACGATTCCTCCCGCCACCGGACAGAAGACCGTGAGGACGATTCCTCCCGCCACCGGACAGAAGACCGTGAGGACGATTCCTCCCGCCACCGGACAGAAGACCGTGAGGACGATTCCTCCCGCCACCGGACAGAAGACCGTGAGGACGATTCCTCCCGCCACCGGACAGAAGACTGCAGACCGTGAGGACGATTCCTCCCGCCACCGGACAGAAGACCGTGAGGACGATTCCTCCCGCCCCCGAACAGAAGACTGCAGACCGTGAGGACGATTCCTCCCGCCCCCGAACAGAAGACTGCAGACCGTGAGGACGATTCCTCCCGCCCCCGAACAGAAGACTGCAGACCGTGAGGACGATTCCTCCCTCCACCGGACAGAGGACTGCAGACCGTGAGGACGATTCCTCCCTCCATTGGACAGAAGACTGCAGACCGTGAGGACGATTCCTCCCTCCACCGGACAGAAGACCGTGAGGACGATTCCTCCCTCCACCGGACAGAAGACCGTGAGGACGATTCCTCCCTCCACCGGACAGAAGACCGTGAGGACGATTCCTCCCTCCACCGGACAGAAGACCGTGAGGACGATTCCTCCCTCCACCGGACAGAAGACCGTGAGGACGATTCCTCCCTCCACCGGACAGAAGACCGTGAGGACGATTCCTCCCTCCACCGGACAGAAGACCGTGAGGACGATTCCTCCCGCCACCGGACAGAAGACCGTGAGGACGATTCCTCCCGCCACCGGACAGAAGACCGTGAGGACGATTCCTCCCGCCACCGGACAGAAGACCGTGAGGACGATTCCTCCCGCCACCGGACAGAAGACCGTGAGGACGATTCCTCCCGCCACCGGACAGAAGACCGTGAGGACGATTCCTCCCGCCACCGGACAGAAGACCGTGAGGACGATTCCTCCCGCCACCGGACAGAAGACCGTGAGGACGATTCCTCCCGCCACCGGACAGAAGACCGTGAGGACGATTCCTCCCGCCACCGGACAGAAGACTGCAGACCGTGAGGACGATTCCTCCCGCCACCGGACAGAAGACCGTGAGGACGATTCCTCCCGCCCCCGAACAGAAGACTGCAAACCGTGAGGACGATTCCTCCCGCCCCCGAACAGAAGACTGCAGACCGTGAGGACGATTCCTCCCTCCACCGGACAGAGGACTGCAGACCGTGAGGACGATTCCTCCCTCCATTGGACAGAAGACTGCAGACCGTGAGGACGATTCCTCCCTCCACCGGACAGAAGACCGTGAGGACGATTCCTCCCTCCACCGGACAGAAGACCGTGAGGACGATTCCTCCCTCCACCGGACAGAAGACCGTGAGGACGATTCCTCCCTCCACCGGACCGAATACTGCAGACCGTGGGGACGATTCCTCCCTCCACCGGACAGAAGACCGTGAGGACGATTCCTCCCTCCACCGGACAGAAGACCGTGAGGACGATTCCTCCCTCCACCGGACAGAAGACCGTGAGGACGATTCCTCCCTCCACCGGACAGAAGACCGTGAGGACGATTCCTCCCTCCACCGGACAGAAGACCGTGAGGACGATTCCTCCCTCCACCGGACAGAAGACCGCGAGGACGATTCCTCCCTCCACCGGACAGAAGACCGTGAGGACGATTCCTCCCTCCACCGGACAGAAGACCGTGAGGACGATTCCTCCCTCCACCGGACAGAAGACCGTGAGGACGATTCCTCCCTCCACCGGACAGAAGACCGTGAGGACGATTCCTCCCTCCACCGGACAGAAGACCGTGAGGACGATTCCTCCCTCCACCGGACAGAAGACCGTGAGGACGATTCCTCCTGCCCCCGGACAGAAGACCGTGAGGACGATTCCTGTCTCCACCCGACAGAAGACTGTAGACCGTGAGGACGATTCCTCCACTGGACAAAAGACTGCAGACCGTGGGGACGATTCCTCCCTCCACCGGACAGAAGACTGCAGACCGTGAGGACGATTCCTCCACCGGACAGAAGACTGCAGACCGTGAGGACGATTCCTCCCTCCACCGGACAGAAGACTGCAGACCGTGGGGACGATTCCTCCCTCCACCCGACAGAAGACTGTAGACCGTGAGGACGATTCCTCCACCGGACAGAAGACTGCAGACCGTGAGGACGATTCCTCCCTCCACCGGACAGAAGACTGCAGACCGTGAGGACGATTCCTCCCTCCACCGGACAGAAGACTGCAGACCGTGGGGACGATTCCTCCCTCCACCGGACAGAAGACTGCAGACCGTGAGGACGATTCCTCCACCGGACAGAAGACTGCAGACCGTGAGGACGATTCCTCCCTCCACCGGACAGGAGACTGCAGACCAAGGGGACGATTCCTCCCTCCACCGGACAGAAGACTGCAGACCGTGAGGACGATTCCTCCCTCCACCGGATGCGGCTCCTCTGTTGCAGGCTCTGGATGAACATTTCTGGTGCTGACGTCGCTTCCAGGCCTGATGATTCTCTCAGAGCTCGATATATAGGGGATTATGAGGTAGGTTTTTGTCTGGATTTAAAGCACATGGCAGTCGGTCTCTTCCTAGCCTAGGAATGCTGATAACAGGGAGCAAAAGCGAAAATTTCCCTGCACAGAAAATAGAAAGAAGTGAGAATACAGGTTAGTATCTCTTTAAGACTCCACGTTTGCGTGTTCGAGACTTGCAAATTCTGACAGACTTGATGGAAGGAATTACTATTCTTCCCCTTTAAAAACGGACACCACATGACCTTGAAGCTCGTTGGGCATCATTGGTTTCTGTTGTATGACGGATGCGGCAGAGCTTTGTTGTTGGCGTTATAAACGCGCGAGTGTGAACAGTGAATGCGATCATGTGGCCTCCATCACGAGGTCAGTGCCACGATCCACTCTCCGGCTAGAAATCGCACAACTTCCCGCGTCCAGAACGAGCCACGTTATTTACAGCTGCGGTTTTGGACACAATGAAGATGTGCAGAATTAATGATTGTGTGACTATAAAATGACAGAGCGGCGCCGGGAGTGAGAAGTGGCGAGCGCGCGTTCCTGTACACTAATTGTTACTGTGCGTTCTGCCAGGTACTTTTCCCTGCAGGGTCTCTCTTAATTGAATACAGATGGAGACTATTTACGACAAATTACATTCGTTTTGGATGGCGTTGTTTATTATGGGGGATTAAATTGCGCTCAGTAATTACCAGGAGCTGGAAAACTTTAAGTAAAATGAAATGAAAAATATAAAGTGCAAAGAAGATCCAGACGCAACGTCCGAAACTCCCAGCGACTGAGATGACTGTGGACTCGGGGTTCGCGTGTCCCCGCTCCAGCTGACTCTTGGCGTCGTACGGGGTGACCTCAGGTGGTGCAGCTCTGGTGCTGATGTTTCCTCCATCTGGAGCGCCGGGTGGTGCCTGAGGACAGGTGGTTCGTACACCCCACATATCTCAGATCTGTGTCCCACCCTGGGCTGCTTTGTGGCCATCACTTCATGGCTGGGCTGTCGTGGTCACTGCTCTCACAGGTGACCGGGGTGGCAGGAGAGGGGGCACCTTCTGTCAGTACCTGGATGATATCACCTGATGATTGTGGGCTGGACGCAGGAGAGGTGCACATACTTTAGGTGAACACTTAGAAAGACGATGACTACTCACAATGATGTCTCGTGTCCTCGGATGTGGGAAGGGTGGACCTCCGTATGGAAGCTCCAAGGTTTCTGAGGTAATGTTGTGGTACTACTCCGATCATACACATTACACCAGATAAGGGGATACAGCAGTGTGGAGCTCCCATAAATGCTCCCGTACGGGGGACTCAGGCCTTAGAGGGGTGTAATTCCCCCAACAGTCCTACTGGTCCGAAACTTGGATGACCATAGGGTGCTGGGGTCTTGAGGCAGAAATGTGGACCTCAGAAACTTTTTTGATAAGACACTTTGACCACAGCTGACGCCGGTCACCCAATGTGCCATGAAGCAATGTCACCGGGCTATCGGATCTGCCCTGTGGTGGTGGTGGGAGCTGGATGAAGGTTTACTACAAGCACCAGCATGCCGAGTAAGGGAGATGACACAAAGGAGACCTCACGGTGAGGGGAAGGCACGGGGGTCTCCGGGGTGAAGACGTTATATCAGGATTGTAACATCTTATATTACAGATTATATGGAAAACCAGGAATGTGACCATGAGTTGCCCCAACACTCCCCACTGGGCCGCACAGAGGAAAAGCACGGCAGAAGGATTATAGGGTCCGCTCAAGAAACCCCAACCTCTGCACCCTTCTAGTCGAGTGCCTGGGCGCTGATTGTATTTGGGTTGGTTCCGTGTCTGGTATATAACTGGGGTGTTCTAGACCAAAAGGGTAACGTGAAGCTTCGGGACCCCAGTGCAAACTTTATTACAGGAGCCCCACCTACCATGTGTCATATACTTCTGCAGTGCTTGCATGTAGCAGAGGGGACTGTGGGCCTCTTCAGACACCAATGGGTTGCCACCTCCACAAAAATATACCGTCCAGGGAAAAGGGGGCGTGGCTTAACATGCCATGTGATTTCTCCAGTTATAAAACCGCATCGTTAATGAATGTTACAGGAAATATAAAATACTTTGTAATATACTTATTAAGGGATTCTTCTTCACTTCTCACGCTGCTTCCCTCCCCCTCTCATCTGTAAATCGTGGACCCTGGAAATGAGCGCCGACCAATGAGACAGCTGGTTGATCGGCGCTCGTTTGCTCCTGTCACATGGAGCTATGGATGGTGACGAGCGCTCGTTACTCCGATCCCTCGTCCCCATACGTTTCTATCATGCCAGCAGCGCGTCTCCCTGTGTACAATCAGCCGAGGAACGGGCGTTCTGTGAACCAATAGTTTGCCCGATAATTGACCAGTATAAAAGAATCAGTCTCCAGCCTCACGGGCAGAAGTCATTGGAGAGGGGAGGGGGATGCTGATTTATTACCTGACTCTGGTAGAGCATTATACACCTAGCACTATTGATGCTTCGACTATGTGACTGTGAGCAGAATATAATCCCATAGAAATTGATATTTAGCCGGTTACAAGTCTAGTCCCAGAGCGTCCCGACTCCTGCGGTGAACTGCTCCTGCGTCCATCTGCTTTTACATGATCTCGCCCGTGTTTACCACTTTTAAAACGAGCGCTGGTTAACAATACAGCTTGTCGAGCGGCGCTCACCTTTAAACTGAGCAATGATCATTTAGTATGGAGACCGGTCACTCCGATCGCTCGTCCCCACACATTTCCATCATGTCGGCAGCTCGTCGTTCCTTACACCGGGAGCCGTGCCGCCGACAACAGTGATAATTCTTAAAAAAATAGATGGGAAAAAAGTCCGGCGCTGCACCTGCACGCAGCTTCTTCTTTTGGCAGTTTATTTCTGCATGGACTCAATCGCTATAATTGGCTACGACCGGCTCATCGACCAGAACAACAAATTCTTAAAAATTCAAAGGTAAACTACACTCCTGGGGGCCCCGCAGACTCAGGTGTGCCCGGTCCTTCTATACCCCAGCCGTGTCCCTCTCTTGGCTCGGTACTGATTGTTATGTGGTCCAGTCCTCACATCCATAGCAGGAGTCCGGATCATCTAGTTCTCAGCCGGAGCCCGAGCTGCACAATCTGGAATGATCTTGCTGCGGAGTTGATCCCCGGGGATGAGGGACTGTTACCATGCAGCGTGTTCTTGTAAACAGTCTCTTCCTCTCTCCGCGGCCTGGACGCTCGTTCCTTCTGCTGCTGCGGCACATGAGGCGATTCCAGCAGGTCGGTGAGTAGATGGCGGAGCGGGCGGGCGGAGGGGGCGGGCAGAGGGGGCGGCGAGCGCCGGTTCTAGGAGAAATGTCTTTATTTAATGATAGATTTCTGAAAGTGTAAAAGACAAAGACGTTTCCTGCGCGGTAAGAAGAACGGAGGATTTCACTGCAAAAATAGTGGAGGTTTCCTAGTGGTAAAGGGAAGAGCGGGGGCTCAACGGGGGCTTCATATCGTCTTCTCCATAACCAAACAGCCCCTAGGCAGATTCCAGACTATTACCCCCAATAGTGTATATAATAATAGTATCACCCCCAATAGTGTATATAATAATAGTATCACCCACAATAGTGTATATAATAATAATATCACCCCCAATAGTGTATATAATAATAGTATCACCCCCAATAGTGTATATAATAATAGTATCACCCCCAATAGTGTATATAGTAATAGTATCACCCCCAATAGTGTATATAATAATAGTATCACCCACAATAGTGTATATAATAATAGTATCACCCCCAATAGTGTATATAGTAATAGTATCACCCCCAATAGTGTATATAATAGTATCACCCCCAATAGTGTATATAATAATAGTATCACCCACAATAGTGTATATAATAATAGTATCACCCCCAATAGTGTATATAGTAATAGTATCACCCCCAATAGTGTATATAGTAATAGTATCACCCCCAATAGTGTATATAATAGTATCACCCCCAATAGTGTATATAATAATAGTATCACCCACAATAGTGTATATAATAATAGTATCACCCACAATAGTGTATATAATAATAGTATCACCCCCAATAGTGTATATAATAATAGTATCACCCCCAATAGTGTATATAATAATAGTATCACCCCCAATAGTGTATATAATAATAGTATCACCCCCAATAGTGTATATAGTAATAGTATCACCCCCAATAGTGTATATAATAATAGTATCACCCCCAATAGTGTATATAGTAATAGTATCACCCCCAATAGTGTATATAATAATAGTATCACCCCCAATAGTGTATATAGTAATAGTATCACCCCCAATAGTGTATATAATAATAGTATCACCCCCAATAGTGTATATAATAATAGTATCACCCCCAATAGTGTATATAGTAATAGTATCACCCCCAATAGTGTATATAATAATAGTATCACCCCCAATAGTGTATATAGTAATAGTATCACCCCCAATAGTGTATATAATAATAGTATCACCCACAATAGTGTATATAGTAATATCACCCCCAATAGTGTATATAATAATAGTATCACCCCCAATAGTGTATATAATAATAGTATCACCCCCAATAGTGTATATAATAATAGTATCACCCCCAATAGTGTATATAATAATAGTATCACCCCCAATAGTGTATATAATAATAGTATCACCCCCAATAGTGTATATAATAATAGTATCACCCACAATAGTGTATATAATAATAGTATCACCCACAATAGTGTATATAATAATAGTATCACCCCCAATAGTGTATATAATAATAGTATCACCCCCAATAGTGTATATAGTAATAGTATCACCCCCAATAGTGTATATAACAGTAGTATCACCCCCAATAGTGTATATAATAATAGTATCACCCCCAATAGTGTATATAACAGTAGTATCACCCCCAATAGTGTATATAATAATAGTATCACCCCCAATAGTGTATATAATAATAGTATCACCCCCAATAGTGTATATAATAATAATATCACCCCCAATAGTGTATATAATAATAGTATCACCCACAATAGTGTATATAATAATAGTATCACCCCCAATAGTGTATATAATAATAGTATCACCCACAATAGTGTATATAATAATAGTATCACCCCCAATAGTGTATATAATAATAGTATCACCCCCAATAGTGTATATAATAATAGTATCACCCCCAATAGTGTATATAATAGTATCACCCCCAATAGTGTATATAATAATAGTATCACCCCCAATAGTGTATATAATAATAGTATCACCCCCAATAGTGTATATAATAATAGTATCACCCCCAATAGTGTATATAATAATAGTATCACCCACATTAGTGTATATAGTAATAGTATCACCCCCAATAGTGTATATAATAATAGTATCACCCCCAATAGTGTATATAATAATAGTATCACCCACAATAGTGTATATAATAATAGTATCACCCCCAATAGTGTATATAATAATAGTATCACCCACAATAGTGTATATAATAATAGTATCACCCCCAATAGTGTATATAATAATAGTATCACCCCCAATAGTGTATATAATAATAGTATCACCCCCAATAGTGTATATAATAGTATCACCCCCAATAGTGTATATAATAATAGTATCACCCCCAATAGTGTATATAATAATAGTATCACCCCCAATAGTGTATATAATAATAGTATCACCCCCAATAGTGTATATAATAATAGTATCACCCACAATAGTGTATATAATAATAGTATCACCCCCAATAGTGTATATAATAATAGTATCACCCCCAATAGTGTATATAATAATAGTATCACCCCCAATAGTGTATATAATAATAGTATCACCCCCAATAGTGTATATAATAATAGTATCACCCACAATAGTGTATATAGTAATAGTATCACCCCCAATAGTGTATATAATAATAGTATCACCCCCAATAGTGTATATAATAATAATATCACCCCCAATAGTGTATATAATAATAGTATCACCCACAATAGTGTATATAATAATAGTATCACCCACAATAGTGTATATAGTAATAGTATCACCCCCAATAGTGTATATAATAATAGTAATATCACCCCCAATAGTGTATATAATAATAGTATCACCCCCAATAGTGTATATAATAATAGTATCACCCCCAATAGTGTATATAATAATAGTATCACCCCCAATAGTGTATATAGTAATAGTATCACCCACAATAGTGTATATAATAATAGTATCACCCACAATAGTGTATATAGTAATAGTATCACCCCCAATAGTGTATATAATAATAGTATCACCCACAATAGTGTATATAATAATAGTATCACCCACAATAGTGTATATAATAATAGTATCACCCACAATAGTGTATATAATAATAGTATCACCCACAATAGTGTATATAATAATAGTATCACCCCCAATAGTGTATATAATAATAGTATCACCCACAATAGTGTATATAATAATAGTATCACCCACAATAGTGTATATAGTAATAGTATCACCCCCAATAGTGTATATAATAATAGTATCACCCACAATAGTGTATATAATAATAGTATCACCCACAATAGTGTATATAATAATAGTATCACCCACAATAGTGTATATAATAATAGTATCACCCCCAATAGTGTATATAATAATAGTATCACCCACAATAGTGTATATAATAATAGTATCACCCACAATAGTGTATATAATAATAGTATCACCCCCAATAGTGTATATAATAATAGTATCACCCACAATAGTGTATATAGTAATAGTATCACCCCCAATAGTGTATATAATAATAGTATCACCCCCAATAGTGTATATAATAATAGTATCACCCCCAATAGTGTATATAATAATAGTATCACCCACAATAGTGTATATAATAATAGTATCACCCACAATAGTGTATATAGTAATAGTATCACCCCCAATAGTGTATATAATAATAGTAATATCACCCCCAATAGTGTATATAATAATAGTATCACCCCCAATAGTGTATATAATAATAGTATCACCCCCAATAGTGTATATAATAATAGTATCACCCCCAATAGTGTATATAGTAATAGTATCACCCACAATAGTGTATATAATAATAGTATCACCCACAATAGTGTATATAGTAATAGTATCACCCCCAATAGTGTATATAATAATAGTATCACCCACAATAGTGTATATAATAATAGTATCACCCACAATAGTGTATATAATAATAGTATCACCCACAATAGTGTATATAATAATAGTATCACCCACAATAGTGTATATAATAATAGTATCACCCCCAATAGTGTATATAATAATAGTATCACCCACAATAGTGTATATAATAATAGTATCACCCACAATAGTGTATATAGTAATAGTATCACCCCCAATAGTGTATATAATAATAGTATCACCCACAATAGTGTATATAATAATAGTATCACCCACAATAGTGTATATAATAATAGTATCACCCCCAATAGTGTATATAGTAATAGTATCACCCCCAATAGTGTATATAATAATAGTATCACCCCCAATAGTGTATATAATAATAGTATCACCCCCAATAGTGTATATAATAATAGTATCACCCCCAATAGTGTATATAATAATAGTATCACCCCCAATAGTGTATATAATAATAGTATCACCCCCAATAGTGTATATAATAATAGTATCACCCACAATAGTGTATATAATAATAGTATCACCCCCAATAGTGTATATAATAATAGTATCACCCCCAATAGTGTATATAATAATAGTATCACCCCCAATAGTGTATATAATAATAGTATCACCCCCAATAGTGTATATAGTAATAGTATCACCCACAATAGTGTATATAATAATAGTATCACCCACAATAGTGTATATAATAATAGTATCACCCACAATAGTGTATATAATAATAATATCACCCCCAATAGTGTATATAATAGTATCACCCCCAATAGTGTATATAATAATAGTATCACCCCCAATAGTGTATATAGTAATAGTATCACCCCCAATAGTGTATATAATAATAGTATCACCCCCAATAGTGTATATAATAATAGTATCACCCACAATAGTGTATATAATAATAGTATCACCCCCAATAGTGTATATAATAATAGTAATATCACCCCCAATAGTGTATATAGTAATAGTATCACCCCCAATAGTGTATATAATAATAGTATCACCCACAATAGTGTATATAATAATAGTATCACCCCCAATAGTGTATATAATAATAGTATCACCCCCAATAGTGTATATAATAATAGTATCACCCCCAATAGTGTATATAATAATAGTATCACCCCCAATAGTGTATATAATAATAGTATCACCCACAATAGTGTATATAATAATAATATCACCCCCAATAGTGTATATAATAGTATCACCCCCAATAGTGTATATAATAATAGTATCACCCCCAATAGTGTATATAATAATAGTATCACCCCCAATAGTGTATATAATAATAGTATCACCCACAATAGTGTATATAATAATAGTATCACCCACAATAGTGTATATAATAATAGTATCACCCACAATAGTGTATATAATAATAGTATCACCCCCAATAGTGTATATAATAATAGTATCACCCCCAATAGTGTATATAATAATAGTATCACCCACAATAGTGTATATAGTAATAGTATCACCCCCAATAGTGTATATAATAATAGTATCACCCACAATAGTGTATATAATAATAGTATCACCCACAATAGTGTATATAATAATAGTATCACCCCCAATAGTGTATATAATAATAGTATCACCCCCAATAGTGTATATAATAATAGTATCACCCCCAATAGTGTATATAATAATAGTATCACCCCCAATAGTGTATATAATAATAGTATCACCCACAATAGTGTATATAATAATAGTATCACCCACAATAGTGTATATAGTAATAGTATCACCCCCAATAGTGTATATAATAATAGTATCACCCACAATAGTGTATATAATAATAGTATCACCCCCAATAGTGTATATAATAATAGTATCACCCACAATAGTGTATATAATAATAGTATCACCCCCAATAGTGTATATAATAATAGTATCACCCCCAATAGTGTATATAATAATAGTATCACCCCCAATAGTGTATATAGTAATAGTATCACCCCCAATAGTGTATATAATAATAGTATCACCCCCAATAGTGTATATAATAATAGTATCACCCCCAATAGTGTATATAACAGTAGTATCACCCCCAATAGTGTATATAACAGTAGTATCACCCCCAATAGTGTATATAACAGTAGTATCACCCCCAATAGTGTATATAACAGTAGTATCACCCCCAATAGTGTATATAATAATAGTATCACCCCCAATAGTGTATATAATAATAGTATCACCCCCAATAGTGTATATAATAATAGTATCACCCCCAATAGTGTATATAATAATAGTATCACCCCCAATAGTGTATATAATAATAGTATCACCCCCAATAGTGTATATAATAATAGTATCACCCACAATAGTGTATATAATAATAGTATCACCCACAATAGTGTATATAATAATAGTATCACCCACAATAGTGTATATAATAATAGTATCACCCACAATAGTGTATATAATAATAGTATCACCCACAATAGTGTATATAATAATAGTATCACCCACAATAGTGTATATAATAATAGTATCACCCCCAATAGTGTATATAATAATAGTATCACCCCCAATAGTGTATATAATAATAATATCACCCCCAATAGTGTATATAATAGTATCACCCCCAATAGTGTATATAATAATAGTATCACCCCCAATAGTGTATATAGTAATAGTATCACCCCCAATAGTGTATATAATAATAGTATCACCCCCAATAGTGTATATAATAATAGTATCACCCACAATAGTGTATATAATAATAGTATCACCCCCAATAGTGTATATAATAATAGTAATATCACCCCCAATAGTGTATATAGTAATAGTATCACCCCCAATAGTGTATATAATAATAGTATCACCCACAATAGTGTATATAATAATAGTATCACCCCCAATAGTGTATATAATAATAGTATCACCCCCAATAGTGTATATAATAATAGTATCACCCCCAATAGTGTATATAATAATAGTATCACCCCCAATAGTGTATATAATAATAGTATCACCCACAATAGTGTATATAATAATAGTATCACCCCCAATAGTGTATATAATAATAGTATCACCCCCAATAGTGTATATAATAATAGTATCACCCACAATAGTGTATATAATAATAGTATCACCCACAATAGTGTATATAATAATAGTATCACCCACAATAGTGTATATAATAATAGTATCACCCACAATAGTGTATATAATAATAGTATCACCCCCAATAGTGTATATAATAATAGTATCACCCACAATAGTGTATATAGTAATAGTATCACCCCCAATAGTGTATATAATAATAGTATCACCCACAATAGTGTATATAATAATAGTATCACCCACAATAGTGTATATAATAATAGTATCACCCCCAATAGTGTATATAATAATAGTATCACCCCCAATAGTGTATATAATAATAGTATCACCCCCAATAGTGTATATAATAATAGTATCACCCCCAATAGTGTATATAATAATAGTATCACCCACAATAGTGTATATAATAATAGTATCACCCCCAATAGTGTATATAATAATAGTATCACCCACAATAGTGTATATAATAATAGTATCACCCCCAATAGTGTATATAATAATAGTATCACCCCCAATAGTGTATATAATAATAGTATCACCCCCAATAGTGTATATAGTAATAGTATCACCCCCAATAGTGTATATAATAATAGTATCACCCCCAATAGTGTATATAATAATAGTATCACCCCCAATAGTGTATATAACAGTAGTATCACCCCCAATAGTGTATATAACAGTAGTATCACCCCCAATAGTGTATATAACAGTAGTATCACCCCCAATAGTGTATATAACAGTAGTATCACCCCCAATAGTGTATATAATAATAGTATCACCCCCAATAGTGTATATAATAATAGTATCACCCCCAATAGTGTATATAATAATAGTATCACCCCCAATAGTGTATATAATAATAGTATCACCCACAATAGTGTATATAGTAATAATATCACCCCCAATAGTGTATATAATAATAGTATCACCCACAATAGTGTATATAATAATAGTAATATCACCCCCAATAGTGTATATAATAATAGTATCACCCCCAATAGTGTATATAATAATAGTATCACCCACAATAGTGTATATAATAATAGTATCACCCCCAATAGTGTATATAATAATAGTATCACCCACAATAGTGTATATAATAATAGTATCACCCCCAATAGTGTATATAATAATAGTATCACCCCCAATAGTGTATATAGTAATAGTATCACCCCCAATAGTGTATATAATAATAGTATCACCCCCAATAGTGTATATAATAATAGTATCACCCCCAATAGTGTATATAATAATAGTATCACCCCCAATAGTGTATATAATAATAGTATCACCCCCAATAGTGTATATAATAATAGTATCACCCCCAATAGTGTATATAGTAATAGTATCACCCCCAATAGTGTATATAATAATAGTAATATCACCCCCAATAGTGTATATAGTAATAGTATCACCCCCAATAGTGTATATAATAATAGTATCACCCACAATAGTGTATATAATAATAGTAATATCACCCCCAATAGTGTATATAATAATAGTATCACCCCCAATAGTGTATATAATAATAGTATCACCCCCAATAGTGTATATAATAATAGTATCACCCCCAATAGTGTATATAATAATAGTATCACCCCCAATAGTGTATATAATAATAGTATCACCCCCAATAGTGTATATAATAATAGTATCACCCCCAATAGTGTATATAATAATAGTATCACCCCCAATAGTGTATATAATAATAGTATCACCCCCAATAGTGTATATAGTAATAGTATCACCCCCAATAGTGTATATAATAATAGTATCACCCCCAATAGTGTATATAATAATAGTATCACCCCCAATAGTGTATATAATAATAGTATCATCACCCCCAATAGTGTATATAATAATAGTATCACCCCCAATAGTGTATATAATAATAGTATCACCCCCAATAGTGTATATAATAATAGTATCACCCCCAATAGTGTATATAATAATAGTATCACCCCCAATAGTGTATATAATAATAGTATCACCCCCAATAGTGTATATAATAATAGTATCACCCACAATAGTGTATATAATAATAGTATCACCCCCAATAGTGTATATAATAATAGTAATATCACCCCCAATAGTGTATATAGTAATAGTATCACCCCCAATAGTGTATATAATAATAGTATCACCCACAATAGTGTATATAATAATAGTATCACCCACAATAGTGTATATAATAATAGTATCACCCCCAATAGTGTATATAATAATAGTATCACCCCCAATAGTGTATATAATAATAGTATCACCCCCAATAGTGTATATAATAATAGTATCACCCACAATAGTGTATATAATAATAGTATCACCCCCAATAGTGTATATAATAATAGTATCACCCCCAATAGTGTATATAATAATAGTATCACCCCCAATAGTGTATATAGTAATAGTATCACCCCCAATAGTGTATATAATAATAGTATCACCCCCAATAGTGTATATAATAATAGTATAACCCCCAATAGTGTATATAATAATAGTATCACCCCCAATAGTGTATATAATAATAGTATCACCCCCAATAGTGTATATAATAATAATATCACCCCCAATAGTGTATATAATAATAGTATCACCCCCAATAGTGTATATAATAATAGTATCACCCCCAATAGTGTATATAATAATAGTATCACCCCCAATAGTGTATATAATAATAGTATCACCCACAATAGTGTATATAATAATAGTATCACCCCCAATAGTGTATATAATAATAGTATCACCCCCAATAGTGTATATAATAATAGTATCACCCACAATAGTGTATATAATAATAGTATCACCCCCAATAGTGTATATAATAATAGTATCACCCCCAATAGTGTATATAATAATAGTATCACCCCCAATAGTGTATATAATAATAGTATCACCCACAATAGTGTATATAATAATAGTATCACCCCCAATAGTGTATATAATAATAGTATCACCCCCAATAGTGTATATAATAATAGTATCACCCCCAATAGTGTATATAGTAATAGTATCACCCCCAATAGTGTATATAATAATAGTATCACCCCCAATAGTGTATATAATAATAGTATCACCCCCAATAGTGTATATAATAATAGTATCACCCCCAATAGTGTATATAATAATAGTATCACCCACAATAGTGTATATAATAATAGTATCACCCCCAATAGTGTATATAATAATAGTATCACCCCCAATAGTGTATATAATAATAGTATCACCCACAATAGTGTATATAATAATAGTATCACCCACAATAGTGTATATAATAATAGTATCACCCCCAATAGTGTATATAGTAATAGTATCACCCCCAATAGTGTATATAGTAATAGTATCACCCCCAATAGTGTATATAATAATAGTAATATCACCCCCAATAGTGTATATAATAATAGTATCACCCACAATAGTGTATATAATAATAGTATCACCCACAATAGTGTATATAATAATAGTATCACCCACAATAGTGTATATAATAATAGTATCACCCACAATAGTGTATATAATAATAGTATCACCCACAATAGTGTATATAATAATAGTATCACCCACAATAGTGTATATAATAATAGTATCACCCACAATAGTGTATATAATAATAGTATCACCCACAATAGTGTATATAATAATAGTATCACCCCCAATAGTGTATATAATAATAGTATAACCCCCAATAGTGTATATAATAATAGTATCACCCCCAATAGTGTATATAATAATAGTATCACCCCCAATAGTGTATATAACAGTAGTATCACCCCCAATAGTGTATATAATAATAGTATCACCCCCAATAGTGTATATAATAATAGTATCACCCCCAATAGTGTATATAGTAATAGTATCACCCACAATAGTGTATATAATAATAGTATCACCCCCAATAGTGTATATAATAATAGTATCACCCCCAATAGTGTATATAGTAATAGTATCACCCCCAATAGTGTATATAATAATAGTAATATCACCCCCAATAGTGTATATAATAATAGTATCACCCCCAATAGTGTATATAATAATAGTATCACCCCCAATAGTGTATATAATAATAGTATCACCCCCAATAGTGTATATAGTAATAGTATCACCCCCAATAGTGTATATAGTAATAGTATCACCCCCAATAGTGTATATAATAATAGTAATATCACCCCCAATAGTGTATATAATAATAGTATCACCCACAATAGTGTATATAATAATAGTATCACCCACAATAGTGTATATAATAATAGTATCACCCACAATAGTGTATATAATAATAGTATCACCCACAATAGTGTATATAGTAATAGTATCACCCCCAATAGTGTATATAATAATAGTATCACCCACAATAGTGTATATAATAATAGTATCACCCCCAATAGTGTATATAGTAATAGTATCACCCCCAATAGTGTATATAATAATAGTATTACCCCCAATAGTGTATATAATAATAGTATCACCCACAATAGTGTATATAGTAATAGTATCACCCCCAATAGTGTATATAGTAATAGTATCACCCCCAATAGTGTATATAATAATAGTATCACCCCCAATAGTGTATATAGTAATAGTATCACCCACAATAGTGTATATAATAATAGTATCACCCCCAATAGTGTATATAATAGTATCACCCACAATAGTGTATATAATAATAGTATCACCCCCAATAGTGTATATAATAATAGTAATATCACCCCCAATAGTGTATATAATAATAGTATCACCCCCAATAGTGTATATAATAGTATCACCCACAATAGTGTATATAATAATAATATCACCCCCAATAGTGTATATAATAATAGTATCACCCCCAATAGTGTATATAATAATAGTATCACCCCCAATAGTGTATATAATAATAGTAATATCACCCCCAATAGTGTATATAATAATAGTAATATCACCCCCAATAGTGTATATAGTAATAGTATCACCCCCAATAGTGTATATAATAATAGTATCACCCCCAATAGTGTATATAAGAATAGTATCACCCACAATAGTGTATATAATAATAGTATCACCCACAATAGTGTATATAGTAATAGTATCACCCACAATAGTGTATATAATAATAGTATCACCCCCAATAGTGTATATAATAGTATCACCCCCAATAGTGTATATAATAATAGTAATATCACCCCCAATAGTGTATATAATAATAGTAATATCACCCCCAATAGTGTATATAATAATAGTAATATCACCCCCAATAGTGTATATAATAATAGTATCACCCCCAATAGTGTATATAATAATAGTAATATCACCCCCAATAGTGTATATAATAATAGTATCACCCCCAATAGTGTATATAATAATAGTATCACCCCCAATAGTGTATATAGTAATAGTATCACCCCCAATAGTGTATATAATAATAGTAATATCACCCCCAATAGTGTATATAATAATAGTATCACCCCCAATAGTGTATATAGTAATAGTATCACCCCCAATAGTGTATATAATAATAGTATCACCCCCAATAGTGTATATAGTAATAGTATAACCCCCAATAGTGTATATAGTAATAGTATCACCCCCAATAGTGTATATAATAATAGTAATATCACCCCCAATAGTGTATATAATAATAGTATCACCCCCAATAGTGTATATAATAATAGTATCACCCACAATAGTGTATATAATAATAGTATCACCCCCAATAGTGTATATAATAATAGTATCACCCACAATAGTGTATATAATAATAGTATCACCCACAATAGTGTATATAATAATAGTATCACCCACAATAGTGTATATAATAATAGTATCACCCACAATAGTGTATATAATAATAGTATCACCCCCAATAGTGTATATAATAATAGTATCACCCCCAATAGTGTATATAATAATAGTATCACCCCCAATAGTGTATATAATAATAGTATCACCCCCAATAGTGTATATAATAATAGTATCACCCCCAATAGTGTATATAATAATAGTATCACCCCCAATAGTGTATATAATAATAGTATCACCCCCAATAGTGTATATAATAATAGTATCACCCCCAATAGTGTATATAATAATAGTATCACCCCCAATAGTGTATATAATAATAGTAATATCACCCCCAATAGTGTATATAATAATAGTAATATCACCCCCAATAGTGTATATAATAATAGTATCACCCCCAATAGTGTATATAATAATAGTATCACCCACAATAGTGTATATAATAATAGTATCACCCACAATAGTGTATATAATAATAGTATCACCCACAATAGTGTATATAATAATAGTATCACCCCCAATAGTGTATATAATAATAGTATCACCCACAATAGTGTATATAATAATAGTATCACCCACAATAGTGTATATAATAATAGTATCACCCACAATAGTGTATATAATAATAGTATCACCCCCAATAGTGTATATAATAATAGTATCACCCACAATAGTGTATATAATAATAGTATCACCCCCAATAGTGTATATAATAATAGTATCACCCCCAATAGTGTATATAATAATAGTATAACCCCCAATAGTGTATATAATAATAGTATCACCCCCAATAGTGTATATAATAATAGTATCACCCCCAATAGTGTATATAATAATAGTATCACCCCCAATAGTGTATATAATAATAGTATCACCCCCAATAGTGTATATAATAATAGTATCACCCCCAATAGTGTATATAATAGTATCACCCCCAATAGTGTATATAATAATAGTATCACCCCCAATAGTGTATATAATAATAGTAATATCACCCCCAATAGTGTATATAGTAATAGTAATATCACCCCCAATAGTGTATATAATAATAGTATCACCCCCAATAGTGTATATAATAATAGTATCACCCCCAATAGTGTATATAATAATAGTATCACCCACAATAGTGTATATAATAATAGTATCACCCCCAATAGTGTATATAATAATAGTATCACCCCCAATAGTGTATATAATAATAGTATCACCCCCAATAGTGTATATAATAATAGTAATATCACCCCCAATAGTGTATATAATAATAGTAATATCACCCCCAATAGTGTATATAATAATAGTATCACCCCCAATAGTGTATATAATAATAGTATCACCCCCAATAGTGTATATAATAATAGTATCACCCACAATAGTGTATATAATAATAGTATCACCCCCAATAGTGTATATAATAATAGTATCACCCCCAATAGTGTATATAATAATAGTATCACCCCCAATAGTGTATATAATAATAATATCACCCCCAATAGTGTATATAATAATAGTATCACCCCCAATAGTGTATATAATAATAGTATCACCCACAATAGTGTATATAATAATAGTATCACCCCCAATAGTGTATATAATAATAGTATCACCCCCAATAGTGTATATAATAATAGTATCACCCCCAATAGTGTATATAATAATAGTATCACCCCCAATAGTGTATATAATAATAGTATCACCCCCAATAGTGTATATAATAATAGTATCACCCCCAATAGTGTATATAATAATAGTATCACCCCCAATAGTGTATATAATAATAGTATCACCCCCAATAGTGTATATAATAATAGTATCACCCCCAATAGTGTATATAATAATAGTATCACCCCCAATAGTGTATATAATAATAGTATCACCCCCAATAGTGTATATAATAATAATATCACCCCCAATAGTGTATATAATAATAGTATCACCCCCAATAGTGTATATAATAATAGTATCACCCCCAATAGTGTATATAATAATAATATCACCCCCAATAGTGTATATAATAATAGTATCACCCCCAATAGTGTATATAATAATAGTATCACCCCCAATAGTGTATATAATAATAGTATCACCCCCAATAGTGTATATAATAATAGTATAACCCCCAATAGTGTATATAATAATAGTATCACCCCCAATAGTGTATATAATAATAGTAATATCACCCCCAATAGTGTATATAATAATAGTATCACCCCCAATAGTGTATATAATAATAGTATCACCCCCAATAGTGTATATAATAGTATAATAGTATCACCCCCAATAGTGTATATAATAATAGTATCACCCCCAATAGTGTATATAATAATAGTATCACCCCCAATAGTGTATATAATAATAGTATCACCCCCAATAGTGTATATAATAATAGTATCACCCCCAATAGTGTATATAATAATAGTATCACCCCCAATAGTGTATATAATAATAGTATCACCCCCAATAGTGTATATAATAATAGTATCACCCACAATAGTGTATATAATAATAGTATCACCCCCAATAGTGTATATAATAATAATATCACCCCCAATAGTGTATATAATAATAGTATCACCCCCAATAGTGTATATAATAATAGTATCACCCCCAATAGTGTATATAATAATAGTATCACCCCCAATAGTGTATATAATAATAGTATAACCCCCAATAGTGTATATAATAATAGTATCACCCCCAATAGTGTATATAATAATAGTATCACCCCCAATAGTGTATATAATAATAGTATCACCCCCAATAGTGTATATAGTAATAGTATCACCCCCAATAGTGTATATAGTAATAGTATCACCCACAATAGTGTATATAATAATAGTAATATCACCCCCAATAGTGTATATAATAATAGTATCACCCCCAATAGTGTATATAATAATAGTATCACCCCCAATAGTGTATATAATAATAGTATCACCCCCAATAGTGTATATAATAGTATCACCCACAATAGTGTATATAATAATAGTATCACCCCCAATAGTGTATATAATAATAGTATCACCCCCAATAGTGTATATAATAATAGTATCACCCCCAATAGTGTATATAATAGTATCACCCCCAATAGTGTATATAATAATAGTATCACCCCCAATAGTGTATATAATAATAGTATCACCCCCAATAGTGTATATAATAATAGTATCACCCCCAATAGTGTATATAATAATAGTATCACCCCCAATAGTGTATATAATAATAGTATCACCCCCAATAGTGTATATAGTAATAGTATCACCCCCAATAGTGTATATAATAATAGTATTACCCCCAATAGTGTATATAATAATAGTATCACCCCCAATAGTGTATATAGTAATAGTATCACCCCCAATAG